>NC_041388.1:593578070-593697341 GCF_002162155.2 Triticum dicoccoides | reverse complement strand
GTTTCCTCCACGCCGCCGCCTCCTCTCCGTCCTTCCTCCGGCCGGCCACCGCAGCCACGACCTCCGGCGAGCTTCATCTCCGGCGGTGAACAGTGATTCCGGTGGACATCGAAATCTGTGCCAGATCTGAGATCTAAATCTCGAAGGTTGACTTTTTGCCCGAAACTCTAGTTCATATGCTCCTGTTCATCGCATCGTAACTTTGCATCCGTAGCTCCGTTTTGGGCATATAGCATATCAAAATGTTCATCTCAGAGAGTACATCATTTCATTCCATTGCATCATTTTAATTTGAGTTCATCTTGATGCCCTAAATGCTGTTAGAAGAGTGCTATCTGATCTGAGATTCCAGACAAGTGTTAATTTCACTAAGTCTGAAATCTGTTTGCCATATGCATTTCTGCCATGCTTGTTTGAACCTGTTAATGGATGAATTGGCCGTAGCTCAGTGCTAGACTTTTGTTAAGAATCTTGAATACATCCCTGCCATGTATTTTGATGCCATGTGTGGGTGCTGTAGCATGTTCATCTCATTGCATTTAGATGGCTACTTGCTGTAAATCACAGACCGGTGTCATATTTGAATCGCTTGCCCTTTCCAAACCGTAACTCCGAATCCGGCATTCTTTATATCTTTTTCAAGCGATTTCATCTCATCTTTTCAGTGGCACACTTGGATTCCCAAGTTGAGGCCAGGTTCATGCATCCCTTGTCAAATCTTGTATATGCATCCCGCATCGCATCCCGCATAGCATACCATCCTTGCATCATATTGTTTGGTCCTTGCACCTGGTTGATTGTGTCCTTCTTGCTTGTTTGTCTTGTTTGGGTAGAGCCAGGAGATGAGTTCGCTAACGAGGAGCCCGTTGAGTTTGCTTTCGAGGATCCAGTCAACTCTGACAACTTTGCAGGCAAGATGATCATACCCTCGAAATCACTACTATCTTTGCTATGCTAGATTGCTCGCTCTTTTGCTATCCAATGCTACGATGCCTACCACTTACTTTCAAGCCTCCCAAATTGCCATGTCAAACCTCTAACCCACCATGTCCTAGCAAACCGTTGATTGGCTATGTTACCGCTTTGCTCAGCCCCTCTTATAGCGTTGCTAGTTGCAGGTGAAGTTTGGAGGCCGTTCCTTGTTGGAACTTTTATTTACTTGTTGGGATATCATTATATTGCGATGTTATCTTAATGCATCTATATACTTGGTAAAGGGTGGAAGGCTCGGCCTCTCGCCTAGTGTTTTGTTCCACTCTTGCCGCCCTAGTTTCCGTCATATCGGTGTTATGTTCCCGGATTTTGCGTTCCTTACGCGGTTGGGTTATAATGGGAACCCCTTGATAGTTCGCCTTGATTAAAGCTTTTCCAGCAACGCTCAACCTTGGTTTTACCATTTGCCACCTAGGCTCTTTTTCCCTTGGGTTTCCGGAGCCCGAGGGTCATCTTATTTAAACCCCCCCGGGCCAGTGCTCCTCTGAGTGTTGGTCCAACTCGTCAGCCGCCGGTGGCTACCAGGGGCAACTCTGGGCTGGCCTACCGGAAGTTTAGACAATCTGAGTGTGCCCTGAGAAAGAGATATGTGCAGGTCCTATCGGGATTTGTCGGCACATTCGGGCGGTGTTGCTGGATTTGTTTTAACCTGTCGAAGTGTCTTGAAGAACAGAGGTACCGAGTCTGATCGGAACGTCTCGGGAGGAGGTCTATTCCTTCGTTGACCGTGAGAGCTTGTCATGGGCTAAGTTGGGACTCCCCTGCAGGGATTTGAACTTTCAAAGCCGTGCCCGCGGTTATGGGCAGATGGGAATTTGTTAATGTCCGGTTGTAGATAACTTGAACCTTAACTAAATTAAAATGAATCAACTGAGTGTGTTACCATGATGGCCTCTTCTCGGCGGAGTCCGGGAAGTGGACACGGTGTTGGAGTAATGTTTGCCGCAGGATTTGCCCTCTAGTTATGCGTTCACGCTTTGCCTCCTCTTCTCGCTCTCTTTTGCGAACAGGATAGGCACCATATTTTGCTAGTCGCTTGCTGCAGCTCCACATATATTTTTACCTTGCCTTACCTATTAAGCTTAAATAGTCTTGATCGCGAGGGTGCGAGATTGCTGAGTCCCTGTGGCTCACAGATTACTATTACACCAGATGCAAGGCCTGATGATTCCGCTCCAGGTGACGCGCTTGAGCTCAAGTGGGAGTTCGACGAGGACTCTCAACGATACTATGTTTCCTTTCCCGATGATCAGTAGTGGTGCCCAGTTGTGGGTGATCGGGACCGTGTCGCATGTTGGGTTATCTTTTATTTTGGCGCCGTAGTTGGGCCATGAGTGTTTGGATGATGTAATGCCATTTATGTACCTTGATTGACGTGGCGAGTGTAAGCCAACTATGTTATCTCCCCTTTTATTATATATTACATGGGATGTTGTGAAGATTGCCTAACTTGCGACATATGCCTCCAATGCGATTATGCCTCTAAGTCATGCCTCGACACGTGGGAGATATAGTCGCATCGAGGGTGTTACAATATGCCAGTTTCAAAGCATGTGGAGTAGATGAGTTTGTTGGACAGAAGCTCACAAAATGGAATGATGAGCTGGTCATTTAGTTTTACTCCACTGCTCAATTTTACCCAGATGGGAAGATCATATGGATGTCTGAAGGTACTAGGTACCAATCCACTGTTGAAGAATGGGCCAAGTTGATTAATGCCCCAGAGGAACATGAGGATGACTTGGATGTGTATGCCAAGAAGAAGAAAGACCACAACTCCATGGCAAACATGTACAAAGAGATCCCTGATAAACCTTTGGAGACTCACAAGCTTGGATCTGTACATTACTTGTTGTTTGGTCTGCCTACCATCAACACCATCCTAAGGCACACATTGCTACTCAAATCAAGAGATCACAAGATGATTAGAGGACATTCCATCAACTTGCTGCAAATCTTTGGTGTCCCTCAAAAGTTCAAAGTCATGAGTCTGATTGTAGAGACAATCAATCGGACAACTGCTGACCAAAAGAGAAGCTGTGGGCATGCTCCACATATTCAGGAGCTCATCAATTCTAAGATGGGCACAGGAACATACTTGTTGGACAAGGAGGATCTAACCCTATATCCTGAATTTGAAGATAATGAAGTTGTCATGAATGAGAATGAACCGTCATCAGCTCAAGCACAAGAGAAGAGAGCTAAAGCTAAGGCTGAGAAAGTTGCCAAGATGCCTAGTTTAGAAGAAGCATCTCAAGTTTTGCTGAAGAACAAGCAAGATCAGCTTGCATACCTGATCCAATCTACTTTGAGGATTGAGAAGGGCTTGGCCACCCTGACTCGGAATCAGGAGAGCTTGGAGAGGATTGTTGAGACGAAATTTTATGATCTTGACCTCAAGGTAACTGAGATACAAACTGCAGTTGAGCAGCTCCAGGAGGAAGCAGAAGAGAGGAGAGGGAAGGGCACTACTGATGCTTTTCAACAAGTACCAAGGAGTCAGAGGTCTGCTGCAGTGCATGTAGCTGATTCTAGAGCTACATCATCTGCACCAGCAGCTACAGCTTCAGTGGCACCTCCAGCAGCCACTCCACCAGCTCCAACTACATCGACAGATGCCTTCATCCTTGGAGTTTTCTCTACACCACCTCCCGAAGACCAAGCCTGAGAGACGCATAGCACTATGCATTTTCAAACTTTTTGGTAACTTGTTGCCAAAGCGGGAGAAATATGTATAGATCATAGGCTTCGAGAGAGAGCATTTTACCTTTTATGTCTCTTGTTTTTGGTTGAACCTTTTTTATGCGCTTGGTTGGTACACTATGTCTTTGTCTGTGTGAGATACTTGTTTGATCATGTGATTGATCATATGCTACCTTAATGCTTACTTGGATGATATTATCTCTTATATTCCATATATGATCATTCACTTTGCTTGGTGATGAGTGCATGCTTTTAATTTCCATCATTTTGAGCGCTCCACCAAGATGTATGTGACATGGAAGAGTGACTCATGATCCTAATCGATTGTGCATTTGCATTCAATTTTTTTTAAATAATTCACAAATTTAAGGGGAGCTCTTGCTTATCACATACTTATCAAAGCGACGATGTATTTCAATCTTATAATCATTTGTTGAAGCTTTGATCTATATGTTGTCATCAATTATCAAAAAGGGGGAGATTGAAAGTGCAACTATCCCTGGGTGGTTTTGGTAATTCCTAACAGCATATAGCTCATTGAGCTAATACTATTTCAAGATAAATATTTCAGGAAAGCTCAATGATTGGCATGGCACGGATTAGAAATGTGGACCCATCAAAATGCTACGGACAAAAGATTGGCTCAAGCTCTGTCGGCGTTCTGGGAACGGGGGTCCCTAGACTTGCCTGCCTGCGGCCTGCGGCGTGGCTCAAACGGGGGTCCAGCACGGCCCATATTCACCAACACAGACCCAAGACCCTCGCGAGGGGCCAAGCCTCGCGGGGCGGACGACGCGGAGCTTCCTCAGGCACGGCCTCGCCAGGCTGGCTCGCGAGGAGGCGGAGAGATCAAGGCGGGGTACCTCACGAGGTGCCCGTGACGCAAGCCATGACGACCAAAGGCGCCAGGCGGGTGCCAGCCTGCGCAGTGTCCTCCTTTCCTCTTTGGTGCAAAGGGAGCAAGCGCAGCCGCTGAGTATCAAGGCGTTAGGCAAAGGTTGCCATTTCGGTGCAACAAGACCAAGACCGGGAGGACTGCAAGACGGAGGTCATCATGGAGCCCAAGACGGCGTCACCACCAGAGCTTTGTGCAGGCGAAGACTACTTTTGTCAGGATAGCTGGTACTAGCTGTCCCCCTTCAAATTAGCCCGCCATTGTTGGCTCCCATCCCGCTCGATATTTGGGAAGAGGACCAAGGCCTCTATAAATAGGACCAGCCCCCCATAGAATCAAGGGGACAGAGAAAAAAAAGAGAAAACGAGGATCAGAGAATCAGAATCAGAGAGAGAGAGAGAAGGGTGACTGAACTCTCCCAGCAGTTCATCACCCTAGCTAAGAACAGGCCCTCGCGAGGCTGTTCTCCCTTGTATTGTTCCTCATCATCAGCCCAAGAGGCAATCCACCACACCACACACTGGAGTAGAGTATTACACCACAACGGTGGCCCGAACCAGTATAAACCCTGTGTCTCTTGTGTTGTTCTTTCCATAGCTTAGATCTTAGCGAGGCGGAGGGGTGCAGGTAGGTAGGAGGCGAAATCTCCGTGCGCACCCCAGTGTTCGAACCTCTAAGGTATGCCGGAACCCGAAATCCGACATTTGGCGCGCCAGGTAGGGGTGCATCGGAATTCATCTCCCACCACCCCGTTCTCCTCCGACTATCGCGCCTATGTCTGACGCTCGTCGAGCCCGCACCGAGCGTCGGGCCGCTCTCGCTTCCCGCGTCGCCTAGACGGCTCCTGTCGGCGGGCATCCTCGCCGTTCCCCGTCACCTGCCGGCAACGCCGCCACCGGCCCGGCGAGGGACGAGCAGCAAGCATCGTCTCAGCATCCGTCCGTGCGGCAAGACGGCCGCACCGCAACTCCCTCGCTCACCCCAGCTGGTTCTTCGTCCCGCGCGCTCCGCGCACCCATGGAGGCTCGAGCTGCGCTCATCATGGCAAACGAGCTCCTGTGCTACCGTCCCGTCGATGACATCTACGGAGAATGGCTCGACCGCGTCGCCGAGCTCGTCCGCGCCGCATGGGGCTCTCCTGCGCCGTCCGTTCCGCTGCACCGCACCCCGCCCCGCGTGGGCGACGAAGCTCCGGCGGCGCCCCGGCCGCCTCCTCCTCAAGAAGGCGCTCCAAGGCATGTGGCCCCTGGGCGGAACACGCTCCGTCAAGTGCCAGCGCAGCAAGAGCAGAGCTGCCGGGAAATCCCTCGCCCGCAAGAAGCTGCCCGGGCGCTCCATGCTCCAGCACGGCGCGACCATGCTCCTGCTCCAGCACGTCAAGACCCCGCGCTGCTTCCAGCTGTAGCGCGTGGGGACATGCAAGACCAAGCTCTCCGTCACCCAAGGCCTCCCGTGGCCACAGCAGGCTGCCGTGCCCTCACCACCGAGCTACGCAGCGTCGCGTGGCCCGGCAAGTTCAAGCCAGACCTGCCTCCTCATTACGACGGCACGGCTGACCCTGCGGAGTTCCTCCAGCTCTACGAGCTGGGCATCGAAGCTGCCAACGGAGACGAGAAGGTCATGGCGAACTGGTTTCCCATGGCACTCAAGGACGGGGCCCGCACCTGGCTCCTGAACCTGGCTCCAGGCACGATCTCCTCCTGG
The DNA here is from genome assembly GCF_002162155.2 of Triticum dicoccoides. NCBI lineage: Eukaryota > Viridiplantae > Streptophyta > Magnoliopsida > Poales > Poaceae > Triticum > Triticum dicoccoides. The sequence continues at coordinate 593,691,046 of NC_041388.1, read as the reverse complement.
GACGAGATGCGCACCCGCTTCATCGCCAACTTCCAAGGTACTCGCGACCGGCCACCCGCCGTGAGCGACATGCGCCGCATCAAGCAACAATCCAGGGAGACCCTGCAGAAGTACATCTAGCGCTTCAACAACGCACGCCTCAAGATTCCCAAGGTGACTGAGGAGGCCATCATCTCAGCCTTCTCCGATGGCGTGCGTGATGTCAAGATGAAGGAGGAGCTGGCGATGCATGAAGACCTGTGCACTTCCTTGGAGCTGTTCAACTTGGCAACCAAGTGCGCCAGGGCTGAGGAAGGGCGTCTCTCCCTCCTTGAGCTGCCTGCCGCAGACCCAGAAGAGAAGAAGCCCAAGGCCAAGGATGTGAAGCGCAAGGGGGCTGCCGTGCTCGCGGCAGAGCCAGACACCAAGCGGGGCAGGGATCAGCCCGAACCTCCCAAGGGCAGTCGGTACTGTGTGTACCACGACCTCCACACCCACAACACCAACGAATGTCAAGAGCTCCGAGCCGTGCGGGAAGGAAGGATCGGCCGTCGTCCCGACCGCGGTGACCGGGGCTACGGTCGAGGATGAGGAAGGAACGCAGGACGCTGGGAAGACCGTGGCCCGCGCCAAGGGTGGCGTGATCAACCTCGCGAGGATCGCTGGCAAGACCCGCCTCGCGAGGGAGACTGGAGGGATCAGCCTCGCGAGGATCGCCCGCAAGGCAACGCAGGCCTCCCTCCGCTACCGCCGCAGCCAAGGAGAAACGAGGACCGCCACCAAGACGAGGGGGTTGGGGGCTTCCAGGAGCCGCGCGCGATTGCCTGCATCCTGGGCGGGGCTCAGGCCCTGGCCTCTCAACGCATCTTCAAGCAGTTCGCCCGCGAAGTGAATGCAGTCCTCCCCAGGCTTGAAGCCACGCGCCCTCTCAGGTGGTCGGCGTGCGCCATCATGTTCAGCTCAACAGATCAGCTCAAGTGTGCGGCTACAGCCGGAGTCCTCCCAATGCTTTGTTCCCCAATCATCAGCAACGTGGTGGTCACCAGGACCCTCATCGATGGCGGGGCAGGGCTCAACGTCCTGTCCATGGAAACATTCAACAATCTCCAAGTGCCCTACAACCAGCTTCAGCCAACCAAGCCCTTCTCCGGAATCACCGACGGCTCCACGGTCCCGATTGGGCAGGTCCGCCTCCCTGTCACCTTCGGGGCACGCGACAACTACCGCGCCGAGCTCATCGACTTCGATGTCGCTCACATTCGCCTGCCGTACAACGCCATCCTTGGGTACCCAGCGCTGGCCAAGTTCATGGCCGTGACTCACCACGGCTACAACGTCCTCAAGATGCCAGGAAGTGGTGGAGTCATCACGGTGCCCTGTGAAGAGAAGGACGCGGTGTGTTCCCTGGAACGAGCCTTTCAGGCCGCGTCACTGGAAGACCCGGATCGCGGAAGCAGGAGGCTTCCCGAGACCGCCCCCAAGAAAAAGAAGACATTGTCCGGCCCGGCCCCTCAGGAGGCAGGCCCCTCTGGACCCGTGCCTGCCCAGGGGAACCTCCTTCCATCGCATAGGAAAGCGCGCCCGGCGCCCTCCTCGAGCAGGACTCGGGGGCTCTCCCCTGGAGGGCCACCAACCTGGCTAGGGTCACGAGGGAGGCGCTTGGGCACCACATGGAGGCGTGTTTCGATACACGTTTCCCTCAAGAAGGAGTAAGGCAAGGAGAGCCAGACCCTCAGGAGTTCGTCAGCAAGGCCATTCAGAAGCTACAGGAGTCAAGGGTCATGAAAGGCGGCCGCCGTCTACCAGCAGTGGCTCCCCATCCAGGCGACGATGGTGGGCTGCGCGTCTGCATCGACATACCAGGGCCCAACTGAGTCGCCTCTCTGGAGCGCCTCTGGCCCTCGCGAGTGGGGCGCTGCGGAGGTTCGCCCCACAGCTACGTTCGCATACCTTACGGCTTGCCGAACGCGGCTGCCACGTACCAGCGCCTCATGAGGGGCATCATGGAGGCACAAGAGGCCAGGTGTTCCACAGCCCTGGTGGAGATGGAGATGGTCTGCCGGGAGCCGCCAGCACCTCCGGAGCCTGCCGAGGCCCCCGGGCCTGGGGGCTCATGAGGATCGTCTTCCGCAGCCAACCGAGTCTGCTACACCAACACCCCTTCGTCCTCAACATCATCAGGTGACATCTTTCAAGTTTCACTTCCAGCTGGGAGCGCCCCACAGGGCTGCATTATTCCCAGGCCGTGTGGGTCCGTCCCTGCGGCATGTATCCCTTTTATTTCATGTTGTTAGCTTACCTTGTTGGGGGCGCCCCTCGGGCTGCATCATCCCCAAGTCGCTCGGGCCAGACCCAGCGGCATGTATCTCATTTGCATTTTTTCCGGTTATGCGTTATACCCACCATGCTTGATTATTTGATGCCGGTCCACGGCACCTCTTCTTCTCCATGCCGACCACTTGCACGTTAAAAGGGGGGTACCTGAGCATCGCGACTCAGGGCTCTTACTGGCTCTCCAGCCCGCACCCTCTGGCCTTGTCCACGGCATCGCGACCTGGCATACCAGCGATGGCTGAGACCAGCTCGAGGGCCGGGACCCGAGGACGTAGAGTGCCGACATCTAACCGAATTTGCAGGGACACATCACAAGATAAGGCCCAGGGCCAGGCGCAACCTGCCTAGAGGTAGGGCCCCGTGAGTCCCGCGCTGGCTCATGGGTGCCCAGATACACCTCGCCAGGCCCTACCGTGCCAGCCACGTGTCAGGGCGGGGCTGTACATGCCCCGGGGGCTCCTCCCGGAGGGGGCCCCCCTCCCACGTACCAGTGGAAGCACCATGCTCCGCGCTGACTGACGACACTGCCGAGGAGCGGCTATGCCCGTACACATACGGAAGCGCTATGCTCCGCGCTGGTGATAAACAACTAAGGATGGCCCCCGGGCCGCATCAACCTCAGGGAGCCTAGATCTCAGTGTCTAGCCTCATCGTAACGCCTCCCCTCGGGAGTGCCGTGCGAGGGGGCTGGGCACGGGGGCTGCGCCTGGGTCACGCCCAGACGCACGCCGCCCAGCCAGGCCCCCCGGGCCTGGTTCGTCGCGCGTCTCTCCCCGAGCGGAGCCAAGGTACGAAGGCCGTTTGAGCATCAAGGGGGACTCCTGAGCATCACGACTCAGGAGCCTAACTGGTCGCGTAGCCCCTCACTCCTTAGTTCCGGAAGGCTAACACTGGGTGAGGTATGCGCGCGGGCGGGCTCTGCAGACGTAGAACGGTAGATCCACCCACATCACACCTCCCTACTTGCTGTTTGTGCGCCAAGGGGGACTCCTGAGCATCGCGACTCAGGAGCCTAACTTGTCACATAGCCCCTCACTCCTTGGCCCCGTCCTGGTTTTCGATCGGGACTAACGCTGGGTGAGGTATGCGCGGGGCCGGGCTCTGCCGGCGTAGAACATAAGCAAGTAGGAAGGAAAAGCGCAAATTTCAAGGAATTCAAAAGCAAATATCACAGTCCACACTGTTGTCTCAATGCCAAACACAAGTTTAAACGCCTCCCCGAGGCATGATACATGTGCAGGAATTAAAGGCAGGACAGGAGCCACAACGGAGTCACTTGTCGGCGGTGGAGCAGCGCGGAGTGGGTGCGCCTCATGGAGCAGCAGGGTCGGCAGTGCCTTGCTTCGGCTTGATGCTGAAGGCCCGGAACTTCCCCAGCAGAGCCTTCGCGCGACCCTTCACGGCCTCGGCAGCGGCAGCGGCACGCTCGCCGCTTACTGGCTCTAGCAGGCCGTCGAGGTCGACGCCGGGATTGCGAAGGTAGATGTGGGTGAGGACCCGCGTCAGCGCTGCAGAAGATAGGACACGTGCCTCGGCCTCGGCCGTGGGGCCAAGGCCAAGGGCGACATCTTCAAGAGCACGAACCAGGAAGGGAAGCAGCTTGGCAGGGCCGTCCTCGGCTCCAGCCAGTGGGCTCTCTAGGCCGCTGTCATAAAGCGTCCTCAGCGAGGAGCGAGCCTTCGCCTCCATCTCCGTGAAGGCCACGCGGTCCTCGGCAAGAACCAGGGCCTTGTCGTTCAGCTCGGCCTTCCTCGCCCCCAACTCCTGCTCCAGCGCGCCTAGGCGGTCGCGGCGCTTCCTGAGCTTGACCTCCCTCTCCTTGACGGCCGCCTCGTGAGCCTTCACGCTTTCTTCCTGCTCTTGGCGAAGGCGGGCCTCTTTCGCGAGCTGGTCCGCAGGCCTTGCAGCTCGTCCTCCAGCGCCTTGCAGCGACCACGGACGTCGACCACCTCCCCCAGGGCTGCGTCACGAGCAGCCTTCGCCTCAAGGACGGCCTGCTTCTCCTCGTCGCAAGCCGTCGAGGCCTGGACCAGCGCCGCCCGAATCTAAGCATCGGAGCGAACCCATCCTGAAGCCAGCTCCAAGCGCCCGGCCACCAAGCAAGGGTCGGCGCCAAGAAGATCTTGCCGCAACCGGTCCAGCTCAGCAGCAGCACGATCCAGGACGGCAGAAGGAGTCAGAGAGACAACTGCCAGTGGAGTAGGAGGAGAAGGCGGCAGCGCGGCCACAGCATCCTGAGGCGGAGTCTGCTGCGCCCCAATGGCTGTAGTGGCAGCAGAAGGCAAAGGAACCTCGTGAGTCACCTGGGCCATGGGGGCCGAGCTCGCCCCAGCCAGCTCAGCCAGGCCTCGCGAGGACGACCGGGCAGGAGAAGCCCGTGCGCCGTGGTCACCCTCCTTCGCGGGCAGAGGCGCTGCCACGGATGGAACCTCGGGAGCTCCCTTCAACTTCTTTGCTGCGGGCGCCAGCCTATCCAAGAGATGCGGACGTCAAGCCTCCGAAGCAGAACAAGAAATAAAGACAAGAATCAAACGCTTACGGGTCGTCGCCAGTGAGCTCGAGCGGCCTCCGGCCAAATTCGAAGCCTGAAAGCCGGCTGGAAGGGTCAACCTCAGGAAGCTTGGAAGCAGAAGGTGCATCTGCGGTCCGCCTCGGGGCCGGGGCAGACCCGCGGGAGATCAGCCCGGTCCTGTCCTTCTTCGGGATCGGGGGCAAGCTCCCGCCGTCCTGCTCGTCGTCATCCACGTCGTCATCCTCGTCGTCATCTCTCGGAGAGAGGCGGAGAACGCGGGACCTGCACCGGGGGAGGGGAGCCCTCGACTCTCCGTCAGTCGCCTCGGAGTCAGGCCCTCTTTCCCGCTCCCCTTCTTCCTCCTCTTCGCTGGAGTCGTCGGAGGGCGCGTCCACCGGTTCCTCGGGAGTTTCCATGGGCACGGGCCCATCCCCGTTGAAGACGGGCATGGACTCCACTACCTGCTCCCAGTCGTCGCGGAGGAACAAGGGCGTAGGAGCGCCCTCCAACCTCGCCACATCGCCCCCGACCAGAGATTGGAGGACTGCAGCCAGATCTCCGTCGGCCAAGGCCGCGGGGCTCGGATGGGGCCTCCACATCAGAAGTGAGTACTGCCGAAGCGGAGCCAGCTGGTGCTCCAGGAATTCCCTCAGTAGTGACGTGCCGGTCAGCTTCGCCGCCGCCATGTTGGCCGGCCTCAGATCCGCGTCCATCTTCTCCAACACCAGCTTCGCGCGGGGGTCCGCGAGCTCCGGTCGACCCCAATCGCTGGAGCTCGTGGGCTGCTCCGTGGGCAAGATCAGCCGAGGGTGGATGCGCCCAGCATCCGCCAAGACCCACTTGCTCCTGAAGCCCTCAATCCTTTTCCCGGGGTTCGAGATGGCAATGGCGCCACCGTACGCGATGAAGCTCGCGCACGCGGAAGCAGGACCACGAGAGGTCTGGAGGTAGAAGTAGTGGCACAGCAAGGCCACTGAGGGCTGCACCCCTACATGAGCCTCGCAGTAATAGGCGAAGATTGCCAGGAGAAGGACGGAGTTGGGGTGGAGATGCAGAGCCTGTAGCTTATAATGGCGGAGGACAGAGAAGAAGAACTCGGAGAAGGGAGGCACCAGGCCAGCAGCAATGGCGCTTACGAAGAACAGATAGAAGGTGCCCCCTTGACCCTCAGGGGTGGCGGAGCCGGCGTTGAACACCTTCGCCTCGTCGATGCCCCGCACCGCCGCCATCCGGCGCAACCGGGCGAGGCTCGCCTCCGACATGTTCGGCGAATCCAGGGCAGATGAGTACCAAGCTACGGCCGGGGCTGACGAGGCGCCATGGCTTCCTAGGTCTCACGGTCGGAGTATATCTGGAAATTTTGGAGGAAGGAAGGAGAGGCGCAAGAAAGGGGATCTGAGCAGGAACCGGAGAAAGCGAAAAGCAAAGCCCAGGCAGATGCCGCTCCTTTATCAACTCGCGCGGTTGCTAAGGCGCCCACGTCCAATCAACCGCCACGCGGCACCCAAGGCCGCAGGCTGTTAGGGCCAGCGGCGCTTCGCCCTCGCCCTTCCGCCTCCCTGCACGGCCAAGTCCGGGGCGCCTTGGGCCCGGGGGCTACTGTCGGTGTTCTGGGAACGGGGGTCCCCAGACTTGCTTGCCTGCGGCCTGCGGCGTGGCTCAAAGGGGGCCCAACACAGCCCATCTTCACCAACACAGACCCAAGACCCTCGCGAGGGGCCAAGCCTCGCGGGGCGGACGACGCGGAGCTTCCTCAGGTACGGCCCCACTAGGCTGGCTCGCGAGGAGGCGGAGAGATCAAGGCGGGGTACCTCACGAGGTGCCCGTGACGCAAGCCATGATGACCAAAGGCGCCAGGCGGGTGCCTGCCCGCGCAGTGTCCTCCTTTCCTCTTTGGTGCAAAGGGAGCAAGCGCAGGCGCGGAGTACCGAGGCGTCAGGCAAAGGTTGCCATTTCGGTGCAACAAGACCAAGACCGGGAGGACTGCAAGACGGAGGTCATCGTGGAGCCTAAGACGGCGTCACCACCAGAGCTTTGTGCAGGCGAAGACTACTTTTGTCAGGATAGCTGGTACTAGCTGCCCCCCTTCAAATTAGCCCGCCATTGTTGGCTCCCTTCTCGCTCGATATTTGGGAAGAGGACCAAGGCCTCTATAAATAGGACCAGCCCCCCATAGAATCAAGGGGACAGAGAAAAAAAAGAGAAAACGAGGATCAGAGAATCAGAATCAGAGAGAGAGAGAGAGAAGGGTGACTGAACTCTCCCAGCAGTTCATCGCCCCAGCCAAGAACAGGCCCTCGCGAGGCTGTTCTCCCTTGTATTGTTTCTCATCATCAGCCCAAGAGGCAATCCACCACACCACACACTGGAGTAGGGTATTACACCACAACGGTGGCCCGAACCAGTATAAACGCTGTGTCTCTTGTGTTGTTCTTTCCATAGCTTAGATCTTAGCGAGGCGGAGGGGTGCATGTAGGTAGGAGGCGAAATCTCCGCACGCACCCCAGTGTTCGAACCTCTAGGGTCTGCCGGAACCCGAAATCCGACAAGCTCGAAAGCTCAAGACTCTACATTTTACCTTTTAGTGATCCAAGATCACATTGAGTCCATAGGAAAAGCCAATACTATTAAAAAAGGTATGAGGTGTTTCTTAATGGGTTACTTGCTCAAAATGCTTAGTGATATGCTCCAAAACCCTCAACCACTTTATCATATCCACCTATGTCCCAAACCAAAAGTCAAACTTGCCCCCACCGAAACTTTCTATCCGGTGCCACCGAGTTCAGTTGACATAGCCACTACCACAAAACCCTAGTCTTTTCGGTCTCACCGATAGGGATCTCGGTCTCACCGATAGGGAACTCGGTCTCACCGAGATGGGATTGAAAACTCTCTGTTTCCCTTCATAACATTTCGGTCCAACCGAAATCCGCGATCAGTCCCACTGAGTTCGCAATGCAAACTCTCTATTTCCCCTTAGTAACGTTTCGGTCTCATCGAGATGAGCGAATCGGTCCCATCGAGTTTACCTGACCAACTCTCTGGTTAGCTTATCACCAAAGTCGGTCTCACTGAGTTTGTGTAATCGGTATCACCGAGATTACGTTATGCCCTAAGCCTAATGAAATCGGTCTCACCGAGTTGACATGTCGGTCCCACCGAAAATCCTAACGTTCACATTTTGAACTAAATCGGTCCAACCAAGTTTCATTATTCTGTCCCACCAAGTTTGGTAGTTTGTGTGTAACGGTTAGATTTTGTGTGGAGGCTATATATACCCCTCCACCCACTCTTCATTCGTGAGGAGAGCCATCAGAACATGCCTACACTTCCATCATACATTTTTTGAGAGAGAACCACCTACTCATGTGTTGAGGTCAAGATATTCCATTCCAACCATATGAATCTTGATCTCTAGCCTTCTCCAAGTTGCTTTCCACTCAAATCATCTTTCCACCAAATCCAAATCTGTGAGAGAGAGTTGAGTGTTGGGGAGACTATCATTTGAAGCACAAGAGCAAGGAGTTCATCATCAACACACCATCTATTACCTTTTGGAGAGTGGTGTCTCCTAGATTGGTTAGGTGTCACTTGGGAGCCTTCGTCAAGGTTGTGGAGTTGAACCAAGAAGTTTGTACGGGCAAGGAGATCGCCTACTTCATGAAGATCTACCCTAGTGAGGCAAGTCCTTCGTGGGCGATGGCCATGGTGGGATATACAAGGTTGCTTCTTCGTGGACCCTTCGTGGGTGGAGCCCTCCATGGACTCGCGCAACCGTTACCCTTCATGGGTTGAAGTCTCCATCAATGTGGATGTACGATAGCACCACCTATAGGAACCACGCCACAAATCTCGGTGTCTACATTGCTTTTGCTCCCTCCAAACTCCTCCCTTTACCTTCATGTGCAATGTTTTACATTCCACTGCTATACTCTTAGACTTGCATGTGTAGGTTGATTGCTTGACTAGTGCTAAGTTGCTAAAATCTGCCAGGACTTAAAATTGGGAAAAGGCTAGATTTTTATTTGGTCAAGTAGTCTAATCACCCCCCTCTAGACATACTTTCAATCCTACAACATCACTATGAGGCTTGCAAGCAATGCGACTATGAGTTAGTCACGGGATGATGCATTATGGAATGAGTAAAGAGACTTGCCGGTAACGAGATTGAACTAGGTATGATGATACCGACAATCGAATCTCGGGCAAGTAACATACCGATGACAAAGGGAACAACGTATGTTGTTATGCGGTTTGACCGATAAAGATCTTCGTAGAATATGTAGGAGCCAATATGAGCATCCATGTTCCGCTATTGGTTATTGATCGGAGATGTTTATCAGTCATGTCTACATAGTTCTCGAACCCGTAGGGTCCGCATGCTTAACGTTCGATGACGATTTGTATTATGAGTTATGTGATTTGATGTACCGAAGTTTGTTTGGAGTCCCGGATGAGATCACGGACATGACGAGGAGTCTAGAAATGGTCGAGACATAAAGATTGATATATTGGAAGGTTATGTTTGGACAACGGAGTGGTTTCAGATAGGTTCAGGCATTTTGCGGAGTACCGGGGGGTTAGCGGAACCCCCCAGGGGGTTAATGGGCCTTCATGGGCCCTAGTGGAAGAGAGGAGGCGGCGGCCAGGTGGAGGTGCGCACCCCCCAAGCCCAATCCGAATTGTACTAGGGTTGGGGGGCGACCCCCCTTTCCTTCTTCTCTTTCCTCTCTTTCCCCCTTCTCCTTCTTGGAATAGGAAGGGGGGTGATACTCTCCAACGTATCTATAATTTTTGATTGCTCCATGCTATATTATCTACTGTTTTGGACATTATTGGGCTTTATTATCCACCTTTATATTATTTTTGGGACTAACCTATTAACCGGAGGCCCAGCCCAAAATTGCTGTTTTTTGCCTGTTTTAGGGTTTCGAAGAAAAGGAATATCAAACGGAGTCCAAACGGAATGAAACCTTCGGGAATGTGATTTTCACAACAGATAAGACCCAGGAGACTTGGACCCTACGCTAAGGCACGTAACAGGAGGCCACGAGGTAGGGGGCGCGCCCTACCCTACCAGGCGCGCCCCACCCTCGTGGGCCCCCTGTTGCTCCACCGACGTACTTCTTCCTCCTATATATATCCACGTACCCCCAAACGATTAGAGCAGGAGCCAAAACCCTAATTCCACTGCCGTAACTTTTTGTATCCACGAGATCCCATCTTGGGGCCTGTTCCGGAGCTCCGCCGGAGGGGGCATCGGTCACGGAGGGCTTCTACATCAACACCATAGCCCCTCCGATGAAGTGTGAGTAGTTTATCTCAGACCTACGGGTCCATAGTTAGTAGCTATATGGCTTCTCCTCTCTTTTTGGATCTCAATACAATGTTCTCCCCCTCTCTTGTGGAGATCTATTCGATGTAATCTTCTTTTTGCGGTGTGTTTGTTGAGACCGATGAATTGTGGGTTTATGATCAAGTCTATCTATGAACAATATTTGAATCTTCTCTGAATTCTTTTATGTATGATTGGTTATCTTTGCAAGTCTCTTCAAATTATCAGTTTGGTTTGGCCTACTAGATTGATCTTTCTTGCAATGGGAGAAGTGCTTAGCTTTGGGTTCAATCTTGCGGTGTTCTTTCCCGGTGACAGTAAGGGCAGCAAGGCACGTATTGTATTATTGCCATTGAGGATAACAAGATGGGGTTTTCTTCATATTGCATGAGTCTATCCCTCTACATCATGTCATCTTGCTTAAGGCATTACTCTTTTTTTAACTTAATACTCTAGATGCATGCTGGATAGCGGTCGATGAGTGGAGTAATAGTAGTAGATGCATGCAGGAGTCGGTCTACTTGTTTCGGACGTGATGCCTATATACATGATCATGCCTAGATATTCTCATAACTATGCTCAATTCTGTCAATTGCTCAACAGTAATTTGTTCACCCACCGTAGAATACTTATGCTCTCGAGAGAAGCCACTAGTGAAACTTATGGCCCCCGGGTCTATCTTTATCATATTGTTCTCCTATTACTTTGCTATTTACTTTGCCTTTATTTTACTTTGCATCTTTATCATAAAAATACCAAAAATATTATCTTTATCATATCTATCAGATCTCACTCTCGTAAGTGGCCTCATAGGGATTGACAACCCCTATTTGCGTTGGTTGCAAGGATTTATTTGTTTTGTGCAGGTACGAGGGACTCGCGTGTAGCCTCCTACTGGATTGATACCTTGGTTCTCAAAAACTGAGGGAAATACTTATGCTACTTTGCTGCATCATCCCTTCCTCTTCGGGGAAAACCAACGCAGTGCTCAAGAGGTAGCAGGGGGCGAATCCTACTTGGACCGGGAGTCCAAGTAGGACTCCCCCCTTGGCGCGCCACACCTTGGCCGGCCTCCTCCTCCCCCTCCTTTATATAAGTGGGAGGGGGGCACCCCAAAGACACACCAAAGTTTCTCTTAGCCGTGTGTGGTGCCCCCCTCCACAGTTACACACCTTGGTCATATCGTCGTAGTGCTTAGGCGAAGCCCTACGCCGGTAAGCTTCATCATCACCGTCGCCAGGCCGTTGTGCTGACAGAACTCTCCCTCGGCCTCAACTGGATCAAGAGTTCAAGGGACGTCACCAAGCTGAACGTGTGCTGATCGCGGAGGTGCCGTACATTCGGTACTTGGATCGGTTGGATCGTGAAGACGTTCGACTACATCAACCGCGTTACTAAACGCTTCCGCTTTCGGTTTACGAGGGTACGTAGACACACTCTCCCCTCTCGTTGCTATGCATCTCCTAGATAGATCTTGCGTGATCGTAGATTTTTTTGAAATACTATGTTCCCTAATAGTACAATGAGCAGTACACACTGTACATCCAGCAGGCGGGACTCTGCCTCCCGTGGATTCAGTTGGTCAGCCGGTCCACGCCGAACCTCAACGCTCCACTGGTGTCCTCTCTTGCTGATCGGTGGAGGCCAGAGACACACAGTTTCCATCTTTGGACTGGGGAGATGACCGTGATGCTCGAGGATGTCTCCTTGATCACCGGTCTTGCTATCGACGGGGGGCTCTCTGTATGAGCACCGATTCTGATGGGTGGCGCCAGGAAATGACTGCTCTTATTGGTATGGCTCCTACCAAGGCTGATGTAGAGGAAGGAGAAGAGAAGAAGAAGAAGGAAAGGAAAGGAGCCGGAGCTGCTTTCACGTGGATTCAAAGGAACTTTGCGCATTGCCCTGCGGATGCCACTGATAATGTGATCCAGACACATGCTCGTGTCTATATGTGGTACATTGTCTTGAGGACTTTATTTCCTGACTCCACAGGCAAGAATACAACTTCGCAAACACAAGTAGCACACTACTAAGAGTTCACCAAGATATCACATAACCTCACAAGTTCACGACACATTCATGAAAAATACGACATGGATACATCAGGTTCCATGACGAGTGCACCGAAGCGAAGTCCCTACTGAGTCGAGTGAGGCCATTTCCCCTTCCTGTCACGTGCCGAATCCTTCTCTTGCGCCTCGCGAGCCTTTGCAAGCTTTCTTGCCCTCTCCTCCTCATGAGTAAGTTTTGCTTGGTGTGCCCTCTCCTTCTCTCGTTCCTTCCGCTCCATCCTCTCCTTTTGACGATGCTCTTCCTCCAAGCCTTGTCGAAACGATTCTTCGAACCATCGCTGGCGCCTAAGACAATCTTGATATTGGTCCTTTTGGACATCTTCTGGCACTTCATGATCTATCCACGTGAAGTACTTGCATAGAGGAGGCGGTGACTGCATACAAAAAATTTGTTAGTGTTGACACACATTTGAGAGTAACATTTGACTTATCTAGCTTACCGGTGGTTGGTCATAGGCGTTAGTTGGTATCACATGATCATAAGCATAGTTCGGGCATACAAAATATCTCCTCCCTTTCGTCCATGACTTCTTTCGGCCGGTGGACACCTTCACCTTGCAAACATCTCCACACCAACATGGCGGGATGTTGACATCTTTCTCCGTCACCTTGTCCAAAGATGCGTCATCCCACTTGTTCGGCATGTCTTCTTGGTTAGCACACAGTGGACTCGTCATGGAACCGGATGAAGCCATGCCTACAAAACTAGGGTTTCCCCACAAATTTCAACACATTGACATGTACATAGGTAAATGCATGAACACATTCAAATGCCTAACCCTAGCCAAAACTAGGGTTTCCCAACAAATTTCCACACAAATTTCCAAATCCAATCAACAACTAGGGTTTCCCCAAACTAGCAGGATTTGAGGTAATGTGAGAATTCATTTGGATGAAACGAGGGGATAGGAGGAGATTACCTTAAGGGAGGGGTTGGCTTCAAGATCCACGGACAAAATCTCCGAATTTGAGAAGGATTTGAGAGGGGGAGAGAGGAGGGCAGAGGGGAGGCACTGAGCTTTGGGTTTGTGTGTGGGGTGGGGTGGGTGGGGTGGGGGTGGGTGGGTGCAATCTAAGTGACACACAGCTGTGCAACGCCTAAGGGCTAGGCGCTGCACATTAAAACGTGCATCGGCTAGCCCTTAGGCGCTAGACAGCTCGAATGGCTACTGGAAACGTTATGCTGCTCTCTGGACTGGCATGTCCAGATGTGCAGCACCCAAGGGAGAGGCGCTGCACTATTCCCTCCGAAACTTTTCTAAGTTAGGGTGCACCGCCCATGCGCCAGGCATAGGGTGCAGCGCACATACTATAGCGCCCCTACCTTAGGCACTGCACGTCTGGACACTGCTATCCAGAGAGCAACAGAAGCAGTCCAGTAAGTTTTCCTGTGTGCAGCGCCTATGGGTCGGGTGCTACACTAGACAGTGCAACGCCTTAACCCTGGGCGCTGCACTGTCTGCTGATTTCACATACCAAATGCTTTTTGGGTTTTGTGGTTGGCATACTATGTCACATAATCATAAGTAATAGCACATACAATAGTCCAAAACACATAAAGGAGACATAGCACATAGAGTTGTCCAAATCACATAGTCATACACACATAAAGGAGTTATAGCACATATAGTTGTCCAAAACACATAGCACACAGTCATTTAGGACTCATAGCACATAGTAGCACACATTTTGGTTCACAAGGTCCTTTTTCCTTCTTCTTCCTCTCTTCTTCTTCCTCCTGCCACCACCCCGGCATCTCCCCTCTCCCCTCTGTGTCCTCCACCCCCTTCATTGTTGCTTTGTTGGGTTGGAATGACGCCATACCTACGAAAATGGCAACATAATAGTTAGTCACACAATGCAAAATGACAATAACAACATAAATGACAATGACAAAATAACAAGATAATAGCAAGTCACATACGACAATACTCCATTGAGCCAAGAAAACATTCCTGCATTACGACTGCCGCCAAGGCCAAGATCACCACCATGGCCATAGCCACCATCAAGGCCTAGGCCATCACCACGGCCTCTACCACCACCACCACGGCCTCTTCCATCACCACGGCCAAGACTGTCACCACAGCCTCTACCACCACCACAGCCTCTTCTAAGACCTAGTTGACTCCCTCTTTGTTGCCTAGTTCCTCGTCGGCTTGGTTGATTTGATTGGTTTGGCACTTGGGCACTAGTTTGACTTGGTTGGCTACTCCTTGGTTGACTTGGTTGGCTACCATTTGCTTGGCATGTGCTTGCATCATTTTTCTTTGATCTCTTTCTTGGTTTGGTACAAGTTCTTGTGTTGTGTCCCCCACCATTGCACTCCCACAACGGGATTGCTCACGAGGCTCTTGGAATTGGCCGGTGCCTGATACGTCTCCAACGTATCTATAATTTTTGATTGCTCCATGCTATATTATCTACTGTTTTGGACTATATTGGGCTTTATTTTCCACTTTTATATTATTTTTGGGACTAACCTATTAACCGGAGGCCCAGCCCAGAATTGCTGTTTTTTGCCTATTTCAGTGTTTCGAAGAAACGGAATATCAAACGGAGTCCAAATGGAATAAACCTTTCTGGAACGTGATTTTCTTCCCGAATATGACCCAGGAGACTTGGACCCTAGGCCAAGGAAGCTTCGAGGTGGGCACGAGGTAGGGGGGCGCACCCTATACCCCCAAGCGCGCCCCCACCCTCGTGGGCCCACCGAAGCTCCACTAACGTACTTTTTCCTCCTATATATACCTACGTACCCGCAAACGAACAGATACGGAGCCGAAAACCTAATTCCACCGCCGCAACTTTCTGTATCCATGAGATCCCATCTTGGGGCCTGTTCCAGAGCTCCGCCGGAGAGGGCCGTCATCACAGAGGGCTTCTACATCATCATAGCCTCTCCGATGAAGTGTGAGTAGTTTACCTCAGACCTTCGGGTCCATAGTTATTATCTAGATGGCTTCTTCTCTCTTTTTGGATCTCAATAGAAAGTTCTCCCCCTCTCTCGTGAAGATCCATTCGATGTAATCTTCTTCTTTTTGCGGTGTGTTTGTTGAGACCGATGAATTGTGGGTTTATGATCAAGTCTATCTATGAATAATATTTGAATCTTCTCTGAATTCTTTTATGTATGATTGGTTATCTTCGCAAGTCTCTTCAAATTATCCGTTTGGTTTGGCCAACTAGATTGGTAGTTCTTGCCATGGGAGAAGTGCTTAGCTTTGGGTTCGATCTTGAGGTGTCCTTTCCCAGTGACAGAAGGGGCAGCGAGGCACGTATTGCATTGTTGTCATCGAGGATAACAAGATGGGGTTTATTTCATGTTGCATGAATTTATCTCTCTACATCATGTCATCTTGCTTAAAGTGTTACTCTGTTTTTAACTTAATACTCTAGATGCATGCTAGATAGCGGTCGATGAGTGGAGTAATAGTAGTAGATGCAGAATCGTTTCGGTGTACTTGTCACGGACGTGATGCCTATATACATGATCATGCCTAGATATTCTCATAACTATGCTCAATTCTATCAATTGCTCAACAGTAATTTGTTCACCCACCGTAAAATACTTATGCTCTTGAGAGAAGCCACTAGTGAAACCTATGGCCCTCGGGTCTATTCTCATCATATCAATCTCCATCACTTTAATCTTACTTTGCTTTTTTACTTTGCCTTTTTCTTTTCACTTTGCATCTCTATACCAAAAATACCAAAAATATTATATCTATCAGATCTCACTCTCGTAAGTGACCGTGAAGGGATTGACAACCCCTAATCGCGTTGGTTGTGAGTAGCTGTCATTTTGTGCAGGTACGAGGGACTTGAGCGTGGCCTCCTACTGGATTGATACCTTGGTTCTCAAAAAGTGAGGGAAATACTTACGCTACTCTGATGCATCATCCTTTCCTCTTCGGGGAAATCCAACGCAAGCTCAAGAGGTAGCAAGAAGAATTTCTGGCGCCGTTGCTAGGGAGTCTACGCAAAAAGTCAACATACCAAGTACCCATCACAATCCCTATCTCTCGCATTACATCATTTGCCATTTGCCTCTCGTTTTCCTTTCCCCCACTTCACCCTTGCCGTTTTATTCGCCCTCTCTTTCCCAATCTCCTTCTCCTTCCCTTTTTTCCGTTTGCCTTTTTCTCGCTTGCCTTGTCATCATGGCTAATCTTATCTCTTCTCCGTTATCTCCCGAGAATGAAGTCCTAAATTTTAAACAAAGGGAGGGAGAAAATCTGAAAGACGCTTGGTATAGAATTTACAATGCTCAAAATAGATCTACCAGGAAGCAATCTACTTAAGTCCTTGTTTGCAATTTTTATGTAGGTGCTAGTCCTTGGTATAGATATATCCTTGATACCATTACCGGGGGGAATTTCTTGGGTAGCCACACTTTTGATTCTTATAAAGCTATGATAGATTTATTTGGCTCACCACCTCTTTTGGTTAATGGAACTATGTTAACTTTGGAGCATGTTATGCAAATGCTTGAAATTATTGAAAACAAAGTTGCTACCATTGAATCAATTGATAATCTATATAAAAAGATCCATAATCAAATTACCCAATATGGATCTAAGGTAGGAATGACTTTGAAAAATATTAAGGAAAAGGAACCCATGGTTAATGAGAAAATAAATCTAGATTCCACTAGAATCGATAAACTTGAGGGTATCATTACCAACTTGGGAACCACTTTTTATTCCGTAAATAATACTTCTAGTCCTCCCACTAAAATTACCAAGCTTACGTATGTTCCTAAGAATAAGGGTGAATCATCTAGTAAGGAAACTGCGAATCTTAAATCTATAAGCATTCATCCCGATATTTTTGCTATCATTAAGGAACCTTATGCTACGAATGAATTTTTTGATCTCGTGCCTAAAAGTTTGATAATTACTAGAAAGGAAGAAATTTCTAAGAAATATAGATGCCTCATTGAAGAATTACCTACCAAAGATGGCAATACCTAGATCTATCCTCGCTTTTATGCCTAGCTAGGGGCGTTAAATGATAGCGCTTGTTGGGAGGCAACCCAATTTTATTTTTATTCCTTGCTTTTTGCTCCTGTTTAGTAATAAATAATTTATTTAGCCTCTGTTTTGGTTGTGTTTTTTGTGTTTAATTAGTGTTTGTGCCAAGTAGAACCGTTGGGAAGACTTGGGGAAAGTCTTGTTGAACATGCTGTAGAAAACAGAAACTTTAGTGCTTACGAGAACTGCTGTCATTTTTATTTGGAAAGTGCTATTTAGTTAATTCTTTTTGCAGATGATTAATAGATAAATTCCTCACGTCCAGAAATTTATTTTAGAATTTTTGGGGTTCCATAAGTTTGCGTTAGTTACAGATTACTACAGACTGTTTTGTTTTTGACAGATTCTGTTTTTCGTGTGTTGTTTGCTTATTTTGATGAATCTATGGCTAGTAAAATAGTTTATAATACATAGAGAAGTTGGAATACAGTAAGTTTAACACCAATATAAATAAAGAATGAGTTCATTACAGTACCTTGAAGTGGTCTTTTGTTTTCTTTCTCTAACGGAGCTCACGAGATTTCTATTGAGTTTTGTGTTGTGAAGTTTTCAAGTTTTGGGTGAATTCTTTTGATGGATTATGGAACAAGGAGTGGAAAGAGCCTAAGCTTGGGGATGCCCATGGCACCCCAAGATAATCCAAGGACACCAAAAATTCGAAGCTTGGGGATGCCCCGGAAGGCATCCTCTCTTTCGTCCACTTCCATCGGTAATTTACTTGGAGCTATATTTTTATTCACCAACATGATATGTGTTTTGCTTGGAGCGTCTTGTATTATTTGTGTCTTTGTGTTTTAGTGTTCCACAATCATCCTTGCTGTACACATCATTTGAGAGAGCCATACATGAATTAGAATTTGATAGAATACTCTATGTGCTTCACTTATATCTTTTTGAGCTAAGTAGTTTTGCTCTATGTGCTTCACTTATATCTTTTTGAGCTAAGTAGTTTTCCTCTATGTGCTTCACTTATATCTTTTGAGCGTTATAATTTTGCTCTATGTGCTTCACTTAGATCTTTTAGAGCACGGTGGTGGATTTGTTATAAAGAAACTATTGATCTCTCATGCTTCACTTAAATTATTTTGAGAGTCTCTTAATACCATGGTAATTTGCTTAATACTAACATGCTTGGTATTCAAGATTTGTGAAACTTTCTTTTGAGTGCATTGAATACTAAGAAAAGATTGAAGCATGATAATTGTTTTGAGATATGGAGGTGATAATATTAGAGTCATGCTAGTTGAGTAGTTGTGAATTTAAAGAATACTTGTGTTAAAGTTTGTGATTCCTGTAGCATGCACGTATGGTGAACCGTTATGTGATGAAGTCGGAGCATGATTTATTTATTGATTGTCTTCCTTATGAGTGGCGGTCGGGGACGAGCGATGGTCTTTTCCTACCAATCTATCCCCCTAGGAGCATGCGCGTAATACTTTGCTTTGATAACTTCTAGATTTTTGCAATAAGTATATGAGTTCTTTATGACTAATGTTGAGTCCATGGATTATATGCACTTTTTCTCTCACCCCTTCCACCTTTGCTAGCCTCTCTAATACCGCACACCTTTCACCGGTATCATACACCCACCATATACCTTCCTCAAAACAGCCACCATACCTACCTATTATGGCATTTCCATAGCCATTCCGAGATATATTGCCATGCAACTCTCCACCGTTCCGTTTACTATGACACACTCCATCGTTGTCATATTGCATATCCCGGCACACCGCCGGAGGCATTCATATAGAGTCATATTTTGTTCTACGTGTCGAGTTGTAATTGTTGAGTTGTAAGAAAAATAAAAGTGTGATGATCATCATTTTTAGAGCATTGTCCCAAGTGAGGAAAGAATGATGGAGACTATGATTCCCCCATAAGTCGGGATGAGACTCTGGACAAAAAAAGAGGCCAAAGAAGCCCAAAAAAAGAAAAAGAAAGAAAAAAAAGAGGCCATAAAAAAAGAAGAGAAAAGGCCCAAATAAAAAAATGAGAGACAAAGAGAGAAGGGACAATGTTACTATCCTTTTACCACAATTGTGCTTCAAAGTAGCACCATGATCTTCATGATAGAGAGTCTCTCGTTATGTCACTTTCATATATTAGTGGGAATTTTACATTATAGAACTTGGCTTGTATATTCCAATGATGGGCTTCCTCAAAATGCCCTAGGTCTTCGTGAGCAAGCAAGTTGGATGCACGCCCACTTAGTTTCTTTTGATGAGCTTTCATATACTTATAGCTCTAGTGCATCCGTCGCATGGCAATCCCTACTCACTCACCTTGATATCTATTGATGGGCATCTCCATAGCCCATTGATACGCCTAGTTGATGTGAGACTATCTTCCCCTCTTTTTGTCTTCTCCACAACCACCATTCTATTCCACCTATAGTGCTATATCCGTGGCTCACGCTCATGTATTGCGTGAAGATTGAAAAAGTTAGAGTATGAAACAATTGCTTGGCTTGTCATCGGAGTTGTGCATGATTTAAATACTTTGTGTGGTGAAGATAGTGCATAGCCAGACTGTATGATTTTGTAGGGATAACTTTCTTTGGCCATGTTATTTTGAGAAGACATAATTGCTTTGTTAGTATGCTTGAAGTATTATTATTTTTATGAAAATATAAACTTTTGTCTTGAATCTTTCGAATCTGAATATTCATATCACAATTAAGAAGATTTGCATTGAAATTATGCCAAGTAGTACTCCGCATCAAAAATTCTCTTTTTATCATTTATCTACTCGAGGACGAGTAGGAATTAAGCTTGGGGATGCCTGATACGTCTCCAACGTATCTATAATTTTTGATTGCTCCATGCTATATTATCTACTGTTTTGGACTATATTGGGCTTTATTTTCCACTTTTATATTATTTTTGGGACTAACCTATTAACCGGAGGCGCATCCCAGAATTGCTGTTTTTTTGCCTATTTCAGTGTTTCGAAGAAACGGAATATCAAACGGAGTCCAAACGGAATAAACCTTTCTGGAACGTGATTTTCTTCCCGAATATGACCAGGAGACTTGGACCCTACGCCAAGGAAGCTTCGAGGTGGGCACGAGGTAGGGGGCGCGCCCTATACCCCCAGGCGTGCCCCCCACCCTCGTGGACCCACCGAAGCTCCACCGACGCACTTCTTCCTCCTATATATACCTATGTACCCCCAAACGAATAGATACGGAGCCAAAAACCTAATTCCACCGCCGCAACTTTCTGTATCCACGAGATCCCATCTTGGGGCCTGTTCCGGAGCTCCGCCGGAGAGGGCCGTCATCACGGAGGGCTTCTACATCATCATAGCCTCTTCGATGAAGTGTGAGTAGTTTACCTCAGACCTTCGGGTCCATAGTTATTAGCTAGATGGCTTCTTCTCTCTTTTTGGATCTCAATACAAAGTTCTCCCCCTCTCTCGTGGAGATCTATTCGATGTAATCTTCTTCTTTTTGCGGTGTGTTTGTTGAGACCGATGAATTGTGGGTTTATGATCAAGTCTATCTATGAATAATATTTGAATCTTCTATGAATTCTTTTATGTATGATTGGTTATCTTTGCAAGTCTCTTTGAATTATCCGTTTGGTTTGGCCAACTAGATTGGTAGTTCTTGCCATGGGAGAAGTGCTTAGCTTTGGGTTCGATCTTGCGGTGTCCTTTCCCAGTGACAGAAGGGCAGCAAGGCACGTATTGCATCGTTGCCATCGAGGATAACAAGATGGGGTTTATTTCATATTGCATGAATTTATATCTCTACATCATGTCATCTTGCTTAAAGCGTTACTCTGTTTTTAACTTAATACTCTAGATGCTTGCGGTCTACTTGTCACGGACGTGATGCCTATATACATGATCATGCCTAGATATTCTCATAACTATGCTCAATTCTGTCAATTTCTCAATAGTAATTTGTTCACCCACCATAGAATACTTATGCTCTTGAGATAAGCCACTAGTGAAACCTATGTCCCCCGGGTCTATTCTCATCATATCAATCTCCATCACTTTAATCTTACTTGGCTTTTTTACTTTGCCTTTTTATTTTCACTTTGCATCTCTATACCAAAAATACCAAAAATATTATATCTATCAGATCTCACTCTCGTAAGTGACCGTGAAGGGATTGACAACCCCTAATCGCGTTGGTTGCGAGTAGCTATCGTTTTGTGCAGGTACAAGGGACTTGAGCGTGGCCTCCTACTGGATTGATACCTTGGTTCTCAAAAACTGAGGGAAATACTTACGCTACTCTGCTGCATCATCCTTTCCTCTTAGGTGAAATCCAACGCAAGCTCAAGAGGTAGCAGTGCCGGTCTCTCGACCACCACCACAGCCCCATCCGTCCATGTCACCTCTAAGACGCTTTGTCTTACGTCTTCCTCGTCTAATGACCTTCAATTCCGGGTTCGGCCATAGTTGAACTCCATGGTACTCCGGCCACTGTGATTGGTCCAAGTATGGCTGAAACCGGGGAGCCCATGTATTTTTTACCGTCATGATTGAGAACTCGGACTCCCGCATGGTAAGAGGGTGATTGACGTCCATGATACGTCTCCAACATATCTATAATTTTTGATTGCTCCATGTTATATTATCTACTGTTTTGGACATTATTGGGCTTTATTATCCACTTTTATATTATTTTTGGGACTAACTATTAACCGGAGGCCTCGCCCAGAATTGCTCTTTTTTGTCTATTTTAGAGTTTCACAGAAAAGGAATATCAAACTGAGTCCAAACGGAATGAAACCTTCGGGAACGTAATTTTCTCACCGAACATGATCCAGGAGACTTGGACCCTATGTCAAGAAATAAAAGAGGAAGCCACGAGGTAGGGGGGCGCGCCTACCCCCGCCCCCCAGTCGCGCCCTCCACCCTCGTGGGCCCCCTGTTGCTCCACCGACGTACTCCTTCCTCCTATGTATACCTACGTACCCCCAAATGATCAAACACGGAGCCAAAACCCTAATTCCACCGTCGTAACTTTCTGTATCCACGAGATCCCATCTTGGGGCCTGTTCCGGAGCTCCGCCGGAGGGGGCATCCATCATGGAGGGCTTCTGCATCAACACCATAGCCTCTCCGATGAAGCGTGAGTAGTTTACCTCAGACCTTCGAGTCCATAGTTATTAGCTAGATGGCTTCTTCACTCTTTTTGGATTTCAATACAATGTTCTCCCCCTCTCTTATGGAGATCTATTCGATGTAATATTCTTTTTGTGGTGTGTTTGTTGAGACCGATGAATTGTGGGTTTATGATCAAGATTATCTATGAACAATATTTGAATCTTCTCTGAATTATTTTATGTATGATTTGTTATCTTTGCAAGTCTCGTCGAATTATCAGTTTGGTTTGGCCTACTAGATTGATCTTCCTTGCAATGGGAGAAGTGCTTAGCTTTGGGTTCAATCTTGCAGTGTCCTTTCCCATTGACAGTAGGGGCAGCAAGGCACGTATTGTATTGTTGCCATCAAGGATAACAAGATGGTTTTTTTATCATATTGCATGAATTTATCCCTCTACATCATGTCATCTTGCTTAAGGCGTTACTCTGTTTTCCTGAACTTAATACTCTGGATGCATGCTGGATAGCGGTCGATGAGGGGAGTAATAGTAGTAGATGCAGGCAGGAGTCGGTCTACTTGTCTCGGAGATGATGCCTATATACATGATCATACCTAGATATTCTCATAACTATGCTCAATTCTGTCAATTGCTCAACAGTAATTCGTTCACCCACCGTAAAATACTTATGCTCTTGAGAGAAGCCACTAGTGAAACCTATGGCCCCCGGGTCTATCTTCATCATATTAATCTTCCAATACTTAGTTATTTCCTTTGCTTTTACTTTACTTTGCATATTTATCACAAAAATACCAAAAATACTATCCTATCATATCTATCAGATCTCACTCTCGTAAGTGACCGTGAAGGGATTGACAACCCCTTATCGCGTTAGTTGCGAGGAGTTATTTGTTTTGTGCAGGTGCGAGGGACTCGCGCGTAGCCTCCTACTGGATTGATACCTTGGTTCTCAAAAACTGAGGGAAATACTTACGCTACTTTGCTGCATCATCCTTTCCTCTTCAAGAAAATCCAACGCAGTGCTCAAGAGGTAGCAAGAAGATTTCTGGCGCCGTTGCCGGGGAGTCCACGCAAAAGTCAACATACCAAGTACTCATCACAACCCTTATCTCCCGCATTACATTATTTGCCATTTGCCTCTCGTTTTCCGCTCCCCCACTTCACCCTTGTCGTTTTATTCGCCCTCTCTCTCTATCTTTTTGCCCGCTTGCTTTTTGTTTGCTTGTGTGTTGGATTGCTTGCTTGTCTTGATGGCTCAAGATAACACTAAATTGTGTGACTTTACCAATACCAACAACAATGATTTTATTAGCACTCCGATTGCTCCTCTTACCGATGCTGAATCTTGTGAAATTAATGCTGCTTTGCTGAATCTTGTCATGAAAGATCCGTTTTCCGACCTTCCTAGTGAAGATGTTGCTACCCATCTAAATAGCTTCGTTGATTTGTGTGATATGCAAAAGAAGAAAGATGTGGACAACGATATTGTTAAGTTGAAGCTATTTCCTTTTTCACTTAGAGATCGTGCTAAAGCTTGGTTTTTGATGTCTACTACACAACCTTCTTCTTGTAGATGTTGTTGGGCCTCCAAGTGCAGAGGTTTGTAGGACAGTAGCAAAGTTCCCTCAAGTGGATGACCTAAGGTTTATCAATCCGTAGGAGGTGTAGGATGAAGATGGTCTCTCTCAAGCAATCCTGCAACCAAATAACAAAGAGTCTCTTGTGTCCCCAACACACCCAATACAATGGTAAATTGTATAGGTGCACTAGTTCGGCGAAGAGATGGTGATACAAGTGTAATACGGATAGTAGATAATAGTTTTTGTAATCTGAAAAATATAAAAACAGCAAGGTAACTAATGATAAAAGTGAGCGTAAACGGTATTGCAATGCGTTGAAACAAGGCCTAGGGTTCATACTTTCACTAGTGCAAGTTCTCTCAACAATAATAACAAAATTGGATCACATAACTATCCCTCAACATGCAACAAAGAGTCACTCCAAAGTCACTAATAGCGGAGAACAAACGAAGAGATTATGGTAGGGGTACAAAACCACCTCAAAGTTATTCTTTCCAATCAATCCGTTGGGCTATTCCTATAAGTGTCACAAACAGCCCTAGAGTTCGTACTAGAATAACACCTTAAGACACAAATCAATCAAAACCCTAATGTCACATAGATACTCCAATATCACCTCAAGTATCTGTGGGTATGATTATATGATATGCATCACACAATCTCAGATTCATCTACTCAACCAACACATAGAACCTCAAAGAGTGCCCCAAAGTTCCTACTGGAGAATCACGACGAAAACGTGTGCCAACCCCTATGCATAGGTTCATGGGCGGAACCCGCAAGTTGATCACCAAAACATACATCAAGTGAATCACGTGATATCCCATTATCACCACAGATACGCACGGCAAGACATACATCAAGTGTTCTCAAATCTTTAAAGACTCAATCCGATAAGATAACTTCAAAGGGAAAACTCAATCCATGACAAGAGAGTAGAGGGGGGAGAAACATCATAAGATCCAACTATAATAGCAAAGCTCGCGATACATCAAGATCGTACCACCTCAAGAACACGAGGGAGAGAGAGAGAGAGATCAAACACATAGCTACTTGTACATACCCTGAGCCCCGAGGGAGAACTACTCCCTCCTCGTCATGGAGAGCACCGGGATGATGAAGATGGCCACCGGAGAGGGATTGCCCCCTCCGGCAGGGTGCCAGAACGGGTCTAGATTGGTTTTTGGTGGCTACGGAGGCTTCTGGTGGCGGAACTCCCGATCTATTGTGCTCCCCGATCGTTTTAGGGTATATGGAGATATATAGGCAGAAGAAGTACGTCAGGGGAGCCACGAGGGGCCCACGAGGGTGGAGGGCGTGCCCAGGGGGGTGGGCGCGCCCCTACCTCATGGCTTCCTCGAAGCTTCCTTGACGTGGACTCCAAGTCTCCCGGGTTGCTTTCCTTCCAAAAATAAGTGTCGTCAAGTTTCAGGTCAATTGGACTCCGTTTGATTTTCCTTTTCTGCGATACTCTAAAACAAGGAAAAAACAGAAACTGGCACTGGGCTCTAGGTTAATAAGTTAGTCCCAAAAATCATATAAAATAGCATATAAATGCATATAAAACATCCAAGGTTGATGATATAATAGCATGGAAAAATCAAAAATTATAGATACGTTGGAGACGTATCAGTTTTCGTCTTTGCCTAAAAATAGTATTGATTCTTGGAACAAGTGCAAAGATGCTTTTATCTCTAAGTATTTTCCTCCCGCTAAGATCATCTCCCTTTGAAACGATATTATGAATTTTAAGTAACTTGATCATGAACATGTTGCACAAGCTTGGGAGAGGATGAAATTAATGATATGTAATTGCCCTACTCATGGTTTGAATTTGTGGATGATTATACAAAAATTTTATGCCGGATTGAATTTTGCTTCTAGAAATCTTTTAGATTCGGCCGCGGGAGGCACTTTTATGGAAATCACTTTAGGAGAAGCTACTAAACTCCTAGATAATATTATGGTTAATTATTCTCAATGGCATACTGAAAGATCTACTAATAAAAGGTGCA
Organism: Triticum dicoccoides; assembly: GCF_002162155.2. Lineage (NCBI taxonomy): Eukaryota > Viridiplantae > Streptophyta > Magnoliopsida > Poales > Poaceae > Triticum > Triticum dicoccoides. The sequence continues at coordinate 593,665,091 of NC_041388.1, read as the reverse complement.
TGAGATAGAAGAAATTAATGTTTTGAGTGGAAAGATGGATAAACTTATGAAATTATTTGCTAGTAAGAGTGTTTCTTCTGATCCTAATGATATGCCCTTGTCTACTTTGATTGAGAACAATAATGAATCTATGGATGTGAATTTTGTTGGTAGGAATAATTTTGGTAACAACGCGTATAGAGGAAATTTTAATCCTAGGCCTTATCCTAGTAATCCCTATAATAATTATGGTAATTCCTACAACAATTCTTATGGAAATTATAATACGATGCCCTCTGATTTTGAATCTAATATTAAAGAATTTATTACTTTGCAAAAGAATTTCAATGCGTTGATTGAAGAAAAATTGCTTAAGATTGATGATTTGGCTAGGAACGTTGATAGAATTTCTCTTGGTGTTGATTCTTTAAAGCTTAGATCTATTCCTCCTAAGCATGATATCAATGAGTCTCTCAAATCCATGAGAATTTCCATTGATGAGTGCAAAGAAAGAACCGCTAGGATGCGTGCTAAGAAAGATGCCTTTATAAGAGCATGTACTTCTAGTTCCTATGAAAATAAAGATGAAGATCTAAAAGTTATTGATGTGTCCCCTATTAAATCTTTGTTTTGCAATATGAATCTTGATAATGATTGGACTGAATATGATCCACCTTTACCTAGAAGGCGTTCCAAAAATTCGGAGTTTTTAGATCTTCATGCTAAATTTGATGAAAGTGGGATTGAAGAAATTAAAACCCTAGATGTTGCTAAACCCACTATTTTGGATTTCAAGGAATTTAATTATGAAAATTTCTCTTTGATTGATTGTATTTCCTTGTTGCAATCCGTGCTAAATTCTCCTCATGCTTATAGTCAAAATAAAGCGTTTACTAAACATATCATTGATGCCTTGATGCAATCTTATGAAGAAAAACTTGAGTTGGAAGTTTCTATCCCTAGAAAACTTTATGATGAGTGGGAACCAACTATTAAGATTAAGATTAAAGATCATGATTTCTATGCTTTATGTGATTTGGGTGCTAGTGTTTCCACGATTCCAAAGACTTTGTGTGATTTGTTAGGTTTCCGTGATTTTGATGATTGCTCTTTAAACTTGAACCTTGCGGATTCCACTATTAAGAAACCAATGGGAATAATCAATGATGTTCTTATTGTCACAAATAGGAATTATGTGCCCATAGATTTTATTGTTCTTGACATAGATTGCAATCCTTCATGTCCTATTATCCTTGGTAGACCTTTCCTTAGAACGATTGGTGCAATTATTGATATGAAGGAAGGAAATATTAGATTCCAATTTCCGTTAAGGAAAGGCATGGAACACTTTCCTAGAAAGAAAATTAAATTATCTTATGAATCTATTATGAGAGCCACTTATGGATTGCCTACCAAAGATGGCAATACCTAGATCTATCCTTGCTTTTTATGCCTAGCTAGGGGTGTTAAACGATAGCGCTTGATGGGAGGCAACCCAATTTCATTTTTATCCCTTGATTTTTGCTCCTGTTTAGTAATAAATAATTTACCTAGCCTCTGTTTTGGTTGTATTTTTTGTGTTTAATTAGTGTTTGTGCCAAGTAAAACCGTTGGGAAGACTTGGTGAAAGTCTTGATATCTTGCTGTAAAAAACAGAAACTTTAGTGCTCACAAGAACTGCTGCCATTTTTATTTGGAAAGTTCTATTTAGTTAATTATTTTTTCAGATGATTAGCAGATAAATTACTCACTTACATCAATTTATTTTAGAATTTTTGGCGTTCCAGATCTTGCGCTAGTTACAGATTACTACAGACTGTTTTGTTTTTGACAGATTCTGTTTTTCGTGTGTTGTTTGCTTATTTTGATGAATCTATGGCTAGTAAAATTGTTTATAAACCATAGAGAAGTTGTAATACAGTAGGTTTAACACCAATATAAATAAATAATGAGTTCATTATAGTACCTTGAAGTGGTCTTTTGTTTTTCTTTCGCTAACGGAGCTCACGAGATTTTCTACTTTAAGTTTTGTGTTGTGAAGTTTTCAAGTTTTGGGTAAAGATTTGATGGATTATGGAACAAGGAGTGGCAAGAGCCTAAGCTTTGGGATACCCATGGCACCCCCAAGATAATCTAAGGACACCTAAAAGCCAAAGCTTGGTGATGCCCCGGAAGGCATCCCCTCTTTCGTCTACTTCTATCGGTAACTTTACTTGGAGCTATATTTTTATTCACCACATGATATGTGTTTTGCTTGGAGCGTCTTGTATGATTTGGGTCTTTGCTTTTTAGTTTACCACAATCATCCTTGCTGTACACACCTTTTGAGTGAGCCATACATGATTTGGAATTTGTTAGAATACTCTATGTACTTCACTTATATCTTTTGAGTTATATAGTTTTGCTCTAGTACTTCACTTATATCTCTTAGAGCACGGTGGTGGATTTGTTTTATAGAAACTATTGATCTCTCATGCTTCACTTACATTATTTTGAGAATCTTAAATAGCATGGTAATTTGCTTAAATAATCCTAATATGCTAGGTATTCAAGAGTAAAAAATTTCTTATGAGTGTTTTGAATACTAAGAGAAGTTCGATGCTTGATGATTGTTTTGAGATATGGAGGTAATAATATCAAAGTCGTGCTAGTTGAGTAGTTGTGAATTTGAGAAATGCTTGTGTTGAAGTTTGCAAGTCCCGTAGCATGCACGTATGGTAAACATTATGTAACAAATTTGAAACATGAGGTGTTCTTTGATTGTCCTCCTTATGAGTGGCGGTCGGGGAAGAGCGATGGTCTTTTCCTACCAATCTATCCCCCTAGGAGCATCGCGTAGTGCTTGGTTTTTGATGACTTGTAGATTTTTGCAATAAGTATGTGAGTTCTTTATGACTAATGTTGAGTCCATGGATTATACGCACTCTCACCCTTCCATCGTTGCTAGCCTCTTCGGTACCGTGCATTGCCCTTTCTCACATTGAGAGTTGGTGCAAACTTCGCCGGTGCATCGAAACCCCGTGATATGACACGCTCTTTCACACATAAACCTCCTTATATCTACCTCAAAACAGCCACCATACCTACCTATTATGGCATTTCCATAGCCATTCCGAGATATATTTCCATGCAACTTTCCACCATCCCGTTTATCATGACACATTCATCATTGTATATTGCTTAGCATGATCATGTAGTTGACATAGTATTTGTGGCAAAGCCACCATTCATAATTCTTTCATACATGTCACTCTTGGTTCATTGCATATCCCGGTACATCGCCGGAGGCATTCATATAGAGTCATCTTTTGTTCTAGTATTGAGTTGTAATCATTGTGTTATAAATAAATAGAAGTGTGATGATCATCATTTTCTAGAGCATTGTCCCAAGTGAGGAATAAAAAAAAGAGAAGGCCCAAAAACATGAGAGAAAAAGAGAGAAGGGACAATGCCACTATATATCCTTTGCCACACTTGTGCTTCAAAGTAGCACCATAATCTTCATGACAGAGAGTCTCTTATTTTGTCACTTTCATATACTAGTGGGAATTTTTCATTATAGAACTTGGCTTGTATATTCCAACAATGGGCCTCCTCAAGTGCCCTAGGTCTTCGTGAGCAAGCAAGTTGGATGCACACCCACTTAGTTCCTTTTGTTGAGCTTTCATACATTTATAGCTCCAGTGCATCCGTTGCATGTCAATCCCTACTCCTTGCATTAACGCCAATCGATGGGCATCTCCATAGCCCATTGATTAGCCTCGTTGATGTGAGACTTTCTCTTTTTTTTGTCTTCTCCACATAAACCTCCTCATCATATTCTATTCCACCCATAGTGCTATGTCCATGGCTCGCGCTTATATATTGTGTGAAAGTTTATAGGTTTGAGATTACTAAAGTATGACACAATTGCTTGGCTTGTCATTGGGGTTGTGCATGATGAGAGCATTCTTGTGTGACGAAAATGGAGCATGACTAAACTATATGATTTTGTAGGGATGAACTTTCTTTGGCCATGTTATTTTGAGAAGACATAATTGCTTAGTTAGTATGCTTGAAGTATTATTATTTTTATGTCAATATGAACTTTTATCTTGAATCTTTCGAATCTGAATATTCATACCACAATTAAGAAGAATTACATTAAAATTATGCCAAGTAGCACTCTGCATCAAAATTATCCTTTTTATCATTTACCTACTCGTGGACGAGCAGGAATTAAGCTTGGGGATGCTTGATACGTCTCCAACGTATCCATAATGTTTGATTGCTCCATGCTATATTATCTACTATTTTGGACATTATTGGGCTTTATTATTTACTTTTATATTATTTTTGGGACTAACCTATTAACCGGAGGCCCATCCCAGAATTACTGTTTTTTGCCTATTTCAGAGTTTCGCAGAAAAGGAATATCAAACGGAGTCCAAACGGAATGAAACCTTCGGGAACGTGATTTTCTCACCGAACATGATCCAGGAGACTTGGACCCTACGTCAAGAAATAAAAGACGAAGCCACGAGGTAGGGGGCGCGCCTACCCCCACCCCCCCAGGCATGCCCTCCACCCTCATGGGCCCCCTGTTGCTCCACCGACGTACTCCTTCCACTTATATATGCCTACGTACCCCCAAAGGATCAAACACGGAGCCAAAACCCTAATTCCACCACCGTAACTTTCTGTATCCACGAGATCCCATCTTGGGCCTGTTCCGGAGCTCCGCCCGAGGGGGCATCCATCACGGAGGGCTTCTACGTCAACACCATAGCCTCTCCGATGAAGTGTGAGTAGTTTACCTTAGACCTTCGGGTCCATACTTATTAGCTAGATGGCTTCTTCTCTCTTTTTGGACCTCAATACAATGTTCTCCCCCTCTCTTGTGGAGATCTTTTCGATGTAATCTTCTTTTTGCGGTGTGTTTGTTGAGACCGATGAATTGTGGGTTTATGATCAAGATTATCTATGAACAATATTTGAATCTTCTCTGAATTCTTTTATGTATGATTGGTTATCTTTGCAAGTCTCTTCGAATTATCAGTTTGGTTTGGCCTACTAGATTGATCTTTCTTGTAATGGGAGAAGTGCTTAGCTTTGGGTTCAATCTTGTGGTGTCCTTTCCTAGTGACAGTAGGGGCAGCAAGGCACGTATTATATTGTTGCCATCGAGGATAACAAGATGGGGTTTTTATCATATTGCATGAATTTATCCCTCTACATCATGTCAGCTTGCTTAAGGCGTTACTCTGTTTTCATGAACTTAATACTCTAGATGCATGCTGGATAGCGGTCGATGAGTGGAGTAATAGTAGTAGATGCAGGCAGGAGTCGGTCTACTTGTCTCGGACGTGATGCCTATATACATGATCATACCTAGATATTCTCATAACTATGCTCAATTCTGTCAATTGCTCAACAGTAATTCGTTCACCCACCGTAAAATACTTATGCTCTTGAGAGAAGCCACTAGTGAAACCTATGACCCCCGGGTCTATCTTCATCATATTAATCTTCCAATACTTAGTTATTTCCTTTGCTTTTACTTTACTTTGCATCTTTATCACAAAAATACCAAAAATATTATCCTATCAGATGTCACTCTCATAAGTGACCGTGAAGGGATTGACAACCCCTTATCGCGTTGGTTGCGAGGAGTTATTTGTTTTGTGCAGGTGTGAGGGACTCGCGCGTAGCCTCCTACTGGATTGATACCTTGGTTCTCAAAAACTGAGGGAAATACTTACGCTACTTTGATGCATCATCCTTTCCTCTTCAAGGAAATCCAACGCAGTGCTCAAGAGGTAGCAGTCCACATTCCTAACTCGGAATGCGTTTAACAAGTGCGAGAATGGGAGATGAAGCAAGGACGGCCTCATGCAAGTGCAATCACACCGTGTTAGGGAGACCTTGAAAGCCCGGCCTCCGTGTTGGTGGCCATCGTGTGTGGTTCCTCCAGGCTCTTTCACCTCATACATCCAATCGTTGTCGTGGTATAGTACAGCATCTTCGGAGTCTGCCTTCCGTGATTGAAATTCCAACCATTCTTCAACCTTTGATGGGAAATTGTACTTGTGCTTTTCCTTGTTCTCACAAGCAATCTGCTTATCCGTCTCCATTAAGTACTTTAAAAAGCACGCATTCATCTTGTCAAATGTGTATTGAACTGTTGTCGTCACGGGTAATGCACGTACACCCTCGAGCACCCTATTGAAGCATTGTGCCATGTTGCTTGACATTTGACCGTACCTCCAGCCATCTTCATCGAAAGTATGTGCCCACTTATTCCTTTTGATAATGTTCTTATTGAGAAATTCAAGACCACCGGGATCAAGTTTCTTGTGTGTGAGCAATGCATTTAACAAGTTGGCGAACCGCTTGTCGCAGAAAGCGAGACAACAATCTTGAAGATCATCGACCAATGCTACCTCTTGAGCACTGCGTTGGTTTTCCCTTGAAGAGGAAAGGGTGATGCAGCAAAGTAGCGTAAGTATTTCCCTCAGTTTTTGAGAACCAAGGTATCAATCCAGTAGGAGGCCACGCATGAGTCCCTCGCACCTACACAAACAAATAAAATCCTCGCAACCAATGCAATAAAGGGGTTGTCAATCCCTTCACGGTCACTTACGACAATGAGATCTGATAGATATGATAAGATAATATTTTCGGTATTTTTATGATAAAGATGCAAAGTAAATAAAGAAAAATAAAATGACAAAAGAAATAGCTTGTTGACGGAAGATTAATATGATGGAAAATAGACCCGGGGGCCATAGGTTTCACTAGTGGCTTCTCTCGAGAGCATAAGTATTACGGTGGGTAAACAAATTACTGTTGAGCAATCGACATAATTGAGCATAGTTATGAGAATATCTAGGTGTGGGAGTCCTGGTTTAGGGGTTCTTCGGACAGCCGGACTATCTCCATTGGCCGGACTGTTAGACTATGAAGATACAGGATTGAAGACTTCGTCTCGTGTCCGGATGGGACTCTACTTGGCGTGGAAGGCAAGCTAGGCAATACGGATATGTGTATCTCCTCCTTTGTAACCGACCTTGTGTAACCCTAACCTCTCCAGTGTCTATATAAACCGGAGGGTTTTAGTCCGTAGGACAACATACAATCATACCATAGGCTAGCTTCTAGGGTTTAGCCTCTCCGATCTCGTGGTAGATCTACTCTTGTACTACCTATATCATCAATATTAATCAAGCAGGACGTAGGGTTTTACCTCCATCGAGAGGGCTCGAACCTGGGTAAAACATTGTGACCCCTGCCTCCTGTTACCATCTACCTTAGACGCACAGTTCGGGACCCCCTACCCGAGATCCACCGGTTTTGACACCGACATTAGTGCTTTCATTGAGAGTTCCTCTGTGTCGTCGCCGTTAGGCTTGATGGCTCCTACTATCATCGATAGCGATGCAGTCCAGGGTGAGAACTTTCTCCTCGGACAGTTCTTCGTGTTCGGCGGCTTTGCACTGCGGGCCAATTCGCTTGGCCATCTGGAGCAGATTGAAAGTTACGCCCCTGGCCACCAGGTCAGATTTGGAAGCTTAAACTACACGGCTGATATCCGTGGAGACTTGATCTTCGACGGATTCGAGCCTCTGCCTTGTGCGTCACGCGGTCACGATGAGTACGATTTAGCTCTACCATCGGATAGTGTTCAGGAGATCGCACAGGCAGCCGCTCCGACCCTCAATTCGGAGCCAGTTGCACCGTCCATGGACGGGTGGATGGACCCCGCCACGGAGGCCTTACCCTCAGCAGCAATCGAGCCAAACATCGACCTTACCTTGCACGAGAGTTGTGTTGTTAAACTGCCACGGACTCCGAGCCGCCTGCGCCCGTTCCTATCGAATCCGATTGGGCGCCGATCATGGAGATTACCTCTATGGATATTTTTCAGCACTCGCCCTTTGGCGACATATTGAACTCATTAAGGTCTCTCTCCTTGTCAGGAGGATCCTGGCCGAACTATGTCCGGCAGGACTGGGATGCGGACGACGAAGAAATTCGCGGCCCACCCACCACCCACTTAGTTGCCACTGTCAATGACTTAACCGACATGCTCGACATCGACTCCGAAGACATCGACTGTATGGACGACGATGCGGGAGGCGAAGAGGAACCACTGCCCACAGGGCACTAGACAGCCACATCATCATACGATATATACATGGTGGATACACCCAAAGAAGGCAATGGTGACGAGATAGCGGAGGATGACCCCTCCAAGAAGCAACCCAAGCGCCGACGTCAGCGGCGCCGCTCTAAGTCCCGCCAAAGCAAAAGTGGTGATACTAGCACAGGAGATAATAACACTCCAGATAGTGCCGAAGACAACAATAATCCCCTCTAGCAAGATTTAGAGTAGGAGGATGGAGGAGCCAGCCCTCCTGAGAGAGTGGCAGATGGAGAGGCGGAGGATGATAATTACATGCCCCCCCTCCGAAGACGAGGCAAGCCTCGGCGATGACGAATTCGCCGTGCCAGAGGATCCCGTCGAACAAGAGCGCTTCAAACGCCGGCTTATAGCCACGGCAAATAGCCTTAAGAAAAAGCAGCAGCAGCTTCAAGCTGATCAAGATCTGCTAGCTGACAGATGGACTGAAGTCCTCGCGGCCGAGGAATATAAACTCGAGCACCCTTCCAATAGTTATCCAAAATGCAGGTTGCTACCCCGACTGGAGGAAGAAGGTATGACACGGCTGATCGGCCACCTCATGACCGTGATAGAGAGGCATTCCAGCCAAAAACTCAGCCTGCACCCTGATGCCATTCAAATAAAAAAAGCATGGGGAGATACGCTAGACTTGCAAGACATGTTGGAGGACAAAGCAAAGCATGCAAGATCGATCTACGGATCACGAGGGCGTGCCACTATGCGAGACGATAAACGTCACACGGATACAGTAAAAGTAAATCCGGCCGGGCCGAACACAGTGGGCAAGACCCATTCGAGCTGCGTCGCGATATAGCCCAATATAGAGGCGCCGCACACCCCTTATGCTTCACAGACGAAGTAATGGATCATCAAATCCCAGAAGGTTTCAAACCTGTAAATATTGAATCATACGATGGCACAACAGATCCCGCGGTATGGATCGAGGATTTCCTCCTCCACATCCACATGGCCTGCGGTGATGACTTACACGCCATCAAATACCTCCCACTAAAGCTCAAGGGACCAGCGCGGCATTGGCTTAACAGCTTGCCAGCAGAGTCCATTAGCTATTGGGAAGATCTGGAAGCCACATTCCTCGACAACTTTCAGGGCACTTATGTGCGGCCACCAGATGCCGATGACTTGAGCCACATAATTCAGTAGCCAGAAGAATCGGCCAGGCAATTCTGGACTTGGTTCCTAACAAAGAAAAATCAAATCGTCGATTGTCCGGATGCAGAGGCCCTAGCGGCTTTCAAACACAACATTTGCGACGAATGGCTAGCCCGGCACCTTGGTCAGGAAAAGCCGAAATCTATGGCAGCCCTCACGACACTCATGACCCGCTTTTGTGTGGGAGAAGACAGCTGGCTGGCTCACAGTAATAACATATCAAAGAACCATGGTACTTCGGAAACCAAGGACGGCAATAGCAGGTCACATCGCAACAAACATAAGCGCCGCATTAACAGCGATAATACCGAGGATACGGCAGTCAATGCCGGATTCAAAGGCTCTAAACCCGGTCAGCGGAAAAAGCCATTCAAACAAAGTACACCAGGCCCGTCTAGCTTGGACCGTATACTCGATCGCTCGTGTCAAATACACGGCACCCCAGACAAGCCAGCCAATCACACCAACAGGGATCGTTGGGTGTTCAAGCAGGCCGGCAAGTTAATTGCCAAAAACAAGGACAAGGGGCCACATAGTGATGATGATGAGGAGCCCCGGCAGCCACACACCAGAGGACAGAAGAGGTTTCCCCCACAAGTGCGGACGGTGAACATGATATATGCAACCCACATCCCCAAGAGGGAGCGGAAGCGTGCGCTCAGAGACGTATAGGCGTTGGAGCCAGTCGCCCCAAAGTTCAATCCATGGTCCTCCTATCCGATCACTTTCGATCGCAGGGACCATCCCACTCGTATCCATCATGGCGGATTCGCCGCACTGGTCTGGACCCAATCATTGACAGATTTCACCTCACTCGAGTCCTTATGGATGGCGGCAGCAGCCTGAACCTGCTTTATCAGGACACAGTGCGCAAAATGGGTATAGACCCCTCAAGGATCAAACCCACAAAAACGACCTTTAAGGGCGTCATTCCAGGCGTAGAGGCCCATTGCACAGGCTCAATTACACTGGAAGTGGTCTTCGGATCCCCGGATAACTTCCGAAGCAAAGAGTTAATCTTCGATATAGTCCCGTTCCGCAGTGGTTATCATGCACTGCTCGGGTGAACCGCATTTGCGAGATTCAATGCGGTACCGCATTATGCATACCTCAAGCTCAAGATGCCAGGACCTCGCGGGGTTATTACAGTTAATGGAAACACAGAGCGCTCTCTCCGAACGGAGAAGCACACCGCGGCCCTCGCAGCAGAAGCGCAAAGCAGCCTCTCAAGGCAATCCACCAGTTCGGCGTTTCAAGACCCGGACACCTTCAAGCGTGCTCGGAGCAATCGGTAACTAGACCGCCTGGCGCGATCTGAGCTCACGTAGCAATGCGGCCCCCACCCCAGTCCCAGCCAAACAGCGAAACTCGTGCCACGCGTACATAATTACGCATTAGAAATACCATGGGCACAGGTGGGGAGGGGGCACAACTGCGGCACGCCCCAAGACGCGGCTTAAACCGCACTAGGGGCTTCCCGTTTGGTTGTTTTTATCTCTCTCAGGACCTTAATCTCTGGAAACCCTGCCCGGCAGCACTATTGCCGAACACATGATGCAGCAACCAAGCAGGCATAAAGCTACGTCACACCACGGAATTCCCAGGTGGATTACAATAACGAGCGAAATATTTGATTTAATACTATTCCTCAGCTTGCCCTTGGAAGGGACATAGTCCTACTCTTTGCTTATCGCACCATCTGTATCATCCTGCTTTAAACGCACCTTTTTGAATAAACAATGCATAACATTACGACTATTATTGCATTCTTGTTATACATATATGTGTTCATTAATGATGCCTTGCAACCGTACACTTTGGTACGGCCAATACACCAGGGGCTTACGTACCCCACAATATGGTGTGAAAAGTCCGAACACTTTCACAAGTGCGGCACCCCGAACTTATAGCATTATATGCATCAGCTCCGAATCATGTCTTTGGTCAAATGTTGGGTTTGCCCGGCTCCTATGTTTTGGTACCTTATGTTCCGCTCTATCGGCTAAGGTAGCGCTAGGAGAACTACTGCGATTGTGCCCCGGTTCCGCTGGGCTAAGCACCTCAGTAGAGAAAGCTAAAACTGACTGTCATGATAAGGCAAGAGACTGGTCGCTGTTCGGCGATGTTTTCGAGTCCCTAAAGACTTATGCCGCTTAGAGCGAGGGGCCGGCCCTGTCCGGCTTAAAGGTGTGTATCGTGCCCCGAATTCGGCCTTCCGAATACCAGGGGCTTCACCGAAATTTAAAATTATAGAATTCTATGGCTAAGTGAGAGTGATAAAGCATTATTAGTCCGGTTGCCTTGTTCGTTGTGCTGAGCACCTCCCTCGAAGGACCCAAACATGGGAACAAGAGTGCTCAGGTTTATCCCGAACACCCCAGCACTCGTGGCATGGGGGCAGAAGCCGAGGACTAGCCATCTCTCAGATTGGATAAACAGCCAAACAGAAGGTAATATTTTAAATTCACACAAGCATTGCATAGCGCATATGAAACAAGTTTTCATCATACAGGATCACACGAGCAAGTTTACTCAAATATTACATCCTTTGAACATTCGTCCGCTACAAGACGGGCACCCTTCAGGACACCCTCATAATAAATTTCGGGGGTGCGATGCTCCTTGCCCTGCGGTGGCCCTTCCTTGATCAGCTTCACGGCGTCTAGCTTGGCCCACTGCACCTTCACATGGACGAAAGCCCGGCGTGCACCTTCGATGCAGACGGACCGCTTGACGACCTCCAGCCGTGGGTAGGCATCCACAAGCCACCTCACCAGGCCAAAGTAGTTGTTCAGAAGGGCGTCGCCAGGCCACATCCGGACTATAAGGCCCTTCATGGCCTGTTCGGCCGCCTTGTGCAGCTCGACCAGCTGCTTTAGCTGGTCGCTCAGAGGCATCGGGTGTTCGGTCCCAGTATACTGGGACCAGAACAACTTCTCCGTTGAGCTTCCCTCCTCGGCCTGGTAAAACTGTGCGGCATCCGACACGCTGCGGGGCAAATCTGCGAATGCTCCTGGAGAGCTCCGAATTCGGGTAAGTAATCGGTAATTTACTTTTACATGCTTGCTCTGCATATAGAATGCCTTACCCGCCGCTATCTTCTTCATTGCGTCGATCTCCTGGAGGGCCTTTTGGGCTTCGGCCTTGGAACTTTTTGCGCTCTCGAGGGTCGTGGCAAGCTCAGACTCTCACGTCTTCGAGTCAAGCTCCAACGCCTCATGCTTCGTCATGAGAGCCTGGAGCTCTTGCTCCACCTCGCCCACCCGAGCCTCTTGCTTTTCTCGCTCGGTGCGCTCCTTGGCCGCTTTATCTTCGGCTTCGGACAATGCTTGCTTTAGGGTCGCCACTTCGGTCATGGCCCCTGGCAAATTCACGATGATCCTGTCATTTTGCAATCGCACTCTTTTTATACATATCCACAGACTAGATACTACTTACCTTTGTTCTCCTCGAGCTGCCTCTTGGCAAGGCCGAGCTCGTCCTGGGACCCTTTAAGGTCCTGCTTCAGTATGGAGACCTCTGCAGTCAGTGCGGCGGACTCCAGCAGCGAAGCCTGCATATGCATATTGACATACTCATATTAGACTCCTGCGATATTGTTTGATCCTTTGTTCGGCTTTTCTTTGTGAACACCGAATGAAGCATCAGGGGCTACTGTCTATGCGGTAATATTTTCCTATATTTTAAACACTTACCTTAAAGCCTGTTAGAAGGCTGGCACAGGCTTCAGTCAACCCGCTCTTGGCGGACTGATCCATCTGGATCACCGCACTCATGATAGTATAGTGCTCCTCGTCAATGGAAGCGCTGCGAAGCGCTTCCAGTAGATTGTCCGGCGCCTCTGGATGGACAGAGGTCACCGGTACAGGCGTCTCGCCCCTCTTAGAAGGAGGCCGCCTGCCCGAGTCCGGAACCACTGGAGGTTCCGGCGCGGTGTTCGGCTGAGGGCCGAACTCAGAGCTCTTAGGGGCCTTGTCCCCTCGGCTCCCAAAGTCCGGGAGGCCGCCTTGAAGCGCCTCCGGGACTGTCTCCCCTCGACCCGGTGCCTCGTGAGATAGCACCTCGGCGTCGTCCGTAGGATGAGGGGAGGTGGCGGTCAGGACTGGATCGCTATCCATATCCGACGAGCCCAGGGAGTCGTCCGATGATACATCAATACGGGCTCGAGGCGGCCTGCATAATCATATTTCAGCGTTAGGTGAAGTAGTGCGACAAAGGAATACTATGAGTTACTCTGGTATCCGAATACTTACGACTTCCCCAGGGGCTTGGCCCTAGGCAGCCACTTGTCTTTGCCGTCGGCAGCGGTGGTAGAGCTGTCCGAAAGGAGAGTCTTCCCCTTCTTGGACCCTTCGGCCTCCCAAGTTGGGGCGGCCTTCCTTTTCTTGTCTCCCCCATCTAGAGGGGGAGCATCTTCTTTTGCCTCCTCGTCTTCGGGGGAGGATTGCGCCGTAGAGTCCTCGGATGGTGAATCCAATGACGCCTGGCGTCGAGAACTCTTTCGGGTTCCCTTGGCCTTCTTGGTCTTCTCCGACACCATATAAGGAGCCGGAGTCAGCAGCTTCGTCAGAAGAGCATCTGCTGGGCCTTCGGGCAAAGGGGCCGGACAGTCGATCTGTTCGCTCGTCTCTTGCCAGTCTGTCAAAGGTACGGGAGTTTAGATCCCGCATGGAGTCAATCTATGAAAAATAAGTATCCTGTAAGAGGTAAAGCAGCTTACCGCACTGGCTTGGCGCTTCGCGCTGAATCCGCGATCCTCAGTAATGGGAGGGGGACCTCGGCGCTCTTGAACAGCACCCTCCAGGCATCTTCGTGAGTTGTGTCGAAGAGCCTGTTCAGAGTTCGGTGCTGCGCCAGGTCGAACTCCCACAAGTTGAAGGCCCGTTGCTAGCACGGGAGGATCCGGCGGTGGAGCATGACCTGGACTACGTTGACAAGTTTGAGCTTCTTGTTCACCATGTTTTGAATACATGTTTGGAGTCCGATCAGCTCTCCCGAACTACCCCAGGACAGGCCCTTCTCTTGCCAGGAGGTAAGCCATGTGGGGAAGCCAGATCGGAACTCGGGGGCCGCTGCCCATGTAGGGTCACGCGGCTCGGTGATGTAGAACCACCCCGATTGCCACCCCTTTATGGTCTCCACGAAGGAGCCCTCGAGCCATGTGACGTTGGGCATCTTGCCCCCATGGCGCCTCCGCACTCTGCCTGGCGGCCACTCACTACCTTCGGCTTGACATTGAAAGTCTTCAGCCATAAGTCGAAGTGGGCCTTGATGCGGAGGAAAGCCTCGCACACGACGATAAACACCGAGATTGTCGGATTTCGGGTTCCGGCAGACCCTTGAGGTTTGAACACTGGGGTGCGCGCGGAGATTTCGCCTTCTACCTACCTGCACCCCTCCGCCTCGCTAAGATCTAAGCTAAGGAAAGAACAACACAAGAGACACAGGGTTTATACTGGTTCGGGCCACCGTTGTGGTGTAATACCCTACTCCAGTGTGTGGTGTGGTGGATTGCCTCTTGGGCTGATGATGATGAACAATACAAGGAAGAACAGCCTCGCGAGGGTCTGTTCTTTGCTGGGGGGACGAACTGCTAGGAGGAGTTCAGTCACCCTTCTCTCTCTCTGATTTCGATCCGATCCTTGATCCTTGATCTCTGTCTCTAACCTTCCTTTTACCTCGAACCCGAACCCCGATCCTTGTGGGTGGTTGGTCCTATTTATAGGCAATGGCCCTGGGCCTCTTCCCAAATATTGAGCGGGAAGGGCGCCAACAATTGGCCATTTTGAAGGGGAACATCTAGTACACTTATCCTGACTAAAGTTGGTCCTCGCCTGCACAAAGCTCTGGTGGTGACGCCGTCTTGGGCTCCATGATGACCTCCGTCTTGCGGTCCTCCTAGTCTTGGTCTTGTTGCACCGAAACGGCAACCTTTGCATGATGCCTCGGTACTCCACGGCTGCGCTTGCCCCCTTTGCACCAAAGGGGAAAGGAGGACACTGCGCGGGCTGGCGCCCGCCTGGCGCCCTTGGTCGTCATGGCTTGCGTCACGGGCACCTCGTGAGGTACCCCGCCTTGATCTCTCCGCCTCCTCGCGAGCCAGCCTGGTGAGGCCGTGCCTGAGGAAGCTCCGTGTCGTCCGCCCCGCGAGGCTTGGCCCCTCGCGAGGGTCTTGGGTCTGTGTTGATGAAGATGGGCCGTGCTGGGGCCCCCTTTGAGCCACGCCGCAGGCCACAGGCAGGCAAGTCTGGGGACCCCCGTTCCCAGAACGCCGATAGTAGCCCTCGGGCCCAAGGCGCGCCCGAACTTTGCCGTGCAGGGAGGCGGAAGGGCAAGGGTGAAGCGCCACGGGCCCTAACAGCCTGCGGTCTTGGGCGCCACGTGGCGGTTGATTGGACGTGGGCGTCTCCACTTCCCCATGGTGCCTCGGCAACTGCACGGATTGGACAAGCCTCTGCATGCAAAGCGGGTCATGATTACCTGCAATCGTGGAGGTCGGCGGTTGGCCTTCGCCGGCCATAAGTACGGAACGGCGCGCGCCCTTCCAGTCCATCCCTTCTTGCTTCTCCTTCTTCCCGGTCCTTGCTCCGTCTTGCTACGATGGCTCCGATCCGCCAGTTCTCGACGGTAGAGAAGGGAAAGGCTCCCCGAGAGGAACCAGACCCGCTCCCGCCGAAGAAACGGCTCGCCCTCCGTGGCTCGGACGAGGGGGCCCATCAGGTGGTGTCGAGGCCCTGGTGCGAGCGGGCACCGCCGGGGTTCCCTCTTCCCTTGTACGCCCACATCAAGGGCCCTGAAGGAGTTGATGCTGATCGCCACGGGCGGCGTCGCCGTCGGCGCCGACGGGTCACGAAGGTGTGGGTCGTCCCCCCTGGGGTCCACACCGGGGGCTCCTCCCGAGAGTTCGTGCTCCACGCCGCCATGCCTCCTCAGTATTGGATTCGCCTTTCTCCCTTCTTCGCCTCCATCATCCCGCAAGGAGAACTCTTGGAGCTTTGGCTGCAGCACGCCGGTTGCAGCACCCTCACGACCGAGGCAGAGGTCGCGGTCGTCGCCCCGGGCGAGGTCTTCATGACTCGAGGCTGGAGCGAAGTCGCTCGGGTTTGTAGGACAAGCGGCACCTTCATGATCCACTTGGAGTGCGACAGTGCTTTGATGATGTTCTTCAAGGTCTTTGATGCGAAGGGGCGTCGGCTGGAGTGCTGCCCCGGGAGAGGTGGCCGGGACCCTGCTGCGGCGAGGACTGGGCCCGCCGACCGCTCCCTTGGCGGCTCCTCGGGCGGCAGAGGCGTCCGAGGTTCCAAAGACTCCGGCGAGCTCTTCGCGACTCCGGAGACGAGCGACGACAGCTACGAGCCCCCGAGCCGGCGCCGCTCCTGGAGCAGGGTGGGCTCGTCAGGCCGTCGCCGCCTCTGATCTGGATGGGGTTGGCGCCGGTGCTTGACGGCCCACTGTTGATGATGGCGTCTTTTGCAGGGGCACGCGTAGTTAGCGTCCTTTTAGGATCTGTTCCCTGCGAGGAATCAAAGACGCGTCCCGTGGGGGCTTGTAAGGTGCTTGTGATCCTGTTTTGCTAATATAACCCTTGTCATAGAATTGTGCGAGTTGCTCATTCCGTCTTAGCTCAGTTCTCCCTTTCGAACCTCACGAGGGCTTGGTGCTCTGCGCCGACAGGTCCCAGTCCCAAGGCGGCTTCAGTCGTCGCTGGTATGCCAGGTCGCGATGCCGTGGTCAAGGCCAGGAGGTGAGCGACCCGGAGTCCTGTAAGAGCCCCTGAGTCGCGATGCTCAGGAGGTCCCCTTTGGCGCTCAAGCAGCCGTCGTTCGGTGAGAAAGGAGAGCGGCGTCGCTAACACGGGATTGCATTAGGTGCGGGGATGGTGCCACGGTAGCTGGCGCTTCCGGGTGGTGACTTATCTCGAGAATCAGGGGTCGCTCTCTGGTGTGTCGCCGGGTCCGTGCATCGGCAGGCGTGAGGCTGCTCGGCGAGGTCCTCGCGTGTCCCTCCCCTCTCGCCTTTGCTCCCCTTTCTGCTCTACGTCCTCGGGTCCCGGCCCTCGAGCGAGTCTCAGCCGTCGCTGGTATGCCAGGCCGCGATGCCGTGGACAAGGCCAGAGGGTGAGGGCTGGAGAGCCAGTAGGAGCCCTGAGTCGCGATGCTCAGGCACCCCCCTTTAACATGCAAGCGGTTCGTGCGGATGAGAGTGAAGGAGACACCGCAAGGGCCTAGCCTGACGCGGCTCCTTTGGAGATCCTGTAAACCCATCATAGAGAGAACGAGGGGTTGCCATGACAATTGACAGTCAGCCGTTGGTTGCTTCCGAGGGGCGATGAGGCATTGAAGGCTTGACGAGGTGGCGCCATGCGGGGCTGTCGCGGCCAGAGCTCAGCCATTCAGGTTTGTCGGCGTTGCAGGGACGGACCCATGCGCAAGCGTCGTGCCATTTGGGAGCAGTTTCGTCAGTTGGCGTCAGTTGAGCGGGCAACTAGGTCAGACACATTAGCCGCGAAGGAGTGGATTCATTCAAATAGATGCTGGGAAGGCGGACATCACTGGGTCAGGCCCGAGCGACTTGGGGATGATGCAGCCCGAGGGGCGCCCCCAACAAGGTAAGCTAACAACATGAAATAAACGGGATACATGCCGCAGGGACGGACCCATGCGGCCTGGGAATAATGCAGCCCTGGGGGACGCTCCCAGCTGGAAATGAAACTTGAAAGATGTCACCTGATGATGTTGAGGACGTAGGACTATTGGTGTAGCAGACTCGGTGGGCTGTGGAAGCCGATCCTCACGAGCCCCCAGGCCTAGGGGCCTCGGGAGGCTCCGGAGGCGCTGGTGGCTCCTCGCGGACCATCTCCATCTTCGCTAGGGCTGCGGAACGCCTGGCCTCTTGTGCCTCCATGATGCCCCTCATGAGGTGCTGGTACGCGGCAGCCGCGTTCGGTAAGCCGTAAGGCATGCGAACGTAGCTGTGGGGTGGACCTTCGCAGCGCCCCACTCGCGAGGGCCAGAGGCGCTCCAGAGAGGCGACTTGATTGAGCCCTGGTATGTCGATGCAGACGCGCAGCCCACCATCCTCGCCTGGATGGGGAGCCACCGCTGGTAGGCGGCGGCCGCCTTTCATGACTCTTGACTCCTGTAGCTCCTGAATGGCCTTGCTGACGAACTCCTGAGGGTCTGGCTCTCCTTGCCTCACTCCTTCTTGAGGGAAACGTGCTTCGAAACAGGCCTCCATGTGGTGCCCAAGCGCCTCCCTCGTGACCCTACCCAGGTTGGTGGCCCTCCAGGGGAGAGCCCCCGAGCCCTGCCTGAGGAGGGCACCGGGCGCGCTTTCCTATGCGACGGAAGGAGGTTCCCCCTGGGCAGGCGCGGGCCCAGAGGGGCCTGCCTCCTGAGGGGTCGGGCCGGACGATGTCTTCTTCTTCTTGGGGGCAGTCTCGGGAAGCCTCCTGCTTCCGCGATCCGGGTCTTCCAGTGATGCGGCCTGAAAGGCTCGCTCCAGGGAACACACCGCGTCCTTCTCTTCACAGGGAACCGTGATGACTCCGCCACTTCCTGGCATCTTGAGGACGTTGTAGCCGTGGTGAGTTACGGCCATGAACTTGGCCAGCGCTGGGTACCCAAGGATGGCGTTATACGGCAGGCGAATGTGAGCGATGTCGAAGTCGATGAGCTCGGTGTGGTAGTTGTCGCATGCCCCTAAGGTGACAGGGAGGCGGACCTGCCCAATCGGGACCGTGGAGCCGTCGGTGACTCCGGAGAAAGGCTTGATTGGCTGAAGCTGGCTGCAGGGCACTTGGAGATTGTTGAATGTTTCCACGGACAGGACGTTGAGCCCTGCCCCGCCATCAATGAGGGTCCTGGTGACCACCACGTTGCTGATGATTGGGGAATAAAGCATCGGGAGGACTTCGGCTGTAGCCGCACACTTGAGCTGATCTGCTGAGCTGAACGTGATGGCGCACGCCAACCACCTGAGAGGGCGCGTGGCTTCGAGCTTGGGGAGGACTGCATTCACTTCGCAGGCGAACTGCTTGAAGATGCGTTGAGAGGTTGGGGCTTGAGCCGCGCCCAGGATGCAGGCGATTGCGCGCGGCTCCTGGAAGCCCCCAGCCCCCTCATCCTGGTGGCGGTCCTTGTTCCTCCTTAGTTGCGGCGGCAGCGGAGGGAGGTCTGCATTGCCTTGCGGGCGATCCTCGCGAGGCCGATCCCTCCAGTCTCCCTCGCGAGGCGGATCTTGCCAGCAATCCTCGCGAGGTTGATCGCGCCACCCTTTGCGCGGGCCACGGGCTTCCCAGCGTCATGCGTTCCTTCCTCCTCCTCGACCGTAGCCCCGGTCACCGCGGTCGGGGCGACAGCCGATCCTTCCTTCTCGCACGGCTCGGAGCTCTTGGAATTCGTTGGTGTTGTCGGTGTGGAGGTCATGGTACACACAGTATCGACTGCCCTTGGGAGGTTCGGGCAAATCTCTGCCCCGCTTGGTGTCTGGTTCTGCCGCGAGCATGGCAGCCCCCTTGCGCTTCACATCCTTGGCCTTGGGTTTCTTCTCTTCTGGGTCTGCGGCAGGCAGCTCGAGGAGGGAGAGACGCCCTTCCTCGGCCGTGGCGCACTTGGTTGCCAAGTTGAATAGCTCCAAGGAAGTGCACAGGTCTTCATGCATCGCCAGCTCCTCCTTCATCTTGACATCGCGCACGCCGCAGGAGAAGGCTGAGATGATGGCCTCCGCAGTCACCTTGGGAATCTTGAGGCGTGCGTTGTTGAAGCGCTGGATGTACTTCTGCAGGGTCTCCCCGGGTTGTTGCTTGATGCGGCGCATGTCGCTCACGGCGGGTGGCCGGTCGCGAGTACCTTGGAAGTTGGCGATGAAGCGGGTGTGCATGTCGTCCCAGGAGGAGATCGTGCCTGGGGCCAGGTTCAGGAGCCAGGTGCGGGCCCCGTCCTTGAGCGCCATGGGAAACCAGTTCGCCATGACCTTCTCGTCTCTGTTGGCAGCTTCGATGCCCAGCTCATAGAGCTGGAGGAACTCCGCAGGGTCGGCCGTGCCATCGTAACGAGGAGGCAGGTCTGGCTTGAACTTGCCGGGCCACGCGACGCTGCATAGCTCGATGGTGAAGGCACGACAGCCTGCTGTGGCCACGGGAGGCCTTGGGTGACGGAGAGCTTGGTCTTGCATGTCCCCACGCGCTGCAGCTGGGAGCAGCGTGGGGTCTTGGCGTGCAGGAGCAGGAGCATGGTCGCGACATGCTGGAGCAGGGAGCGCCTGGGCAGCTTCTTGCGGGCGAGGGACTTCTTGGCAGCTCTGCTCTTGCCGCACTGGCACCTGACGGAGCGGGTTCCGCCCAGGGGCCACGCGCCTTGGAGCCATGGTGCCTTCTTGAGGAGGAGGCGGCCGGGGCGCCGCCGGAGCCTCGTCGCCCGCGCAGGGCGGGGTGCGGTGCAGCGGAACGGACGGCGCAGGAGAGCCCCCTGCGGCGCGGACGAGCTCGGTGACGCGGTCAAGCCATTCTTCGTAGACGTCGTCGACGGGACGGTAGCGCAGGAGCTCGTTTGCCGCGATGAGTGCAGCTCAAGCCTCCATGGGTGCGCGGAGCGCGCGGGACGAAGAACCAGCTGGGGTGAGCGAGGGAGTAGCGGTGCGGCCGTCTTGCCGCACTGACGGATGCTGAGACGATGCTTGCTGCTCGTCCCCCGCCGGGCCGGTGGCGGCATTGACGGTAGGTGACGGGGAACGGCGAGGACGCCCGCCGACAGGAGCCGTCTGGGCGACGCGGGAAGCGAGAGGGGCCCGGCGCTCGGCGCGGGCCCGACGAGCGTCAGACATGGGTGCGACGGTCGGAGGAGAACGGGGTGTTGGAAGATGAATTCCGGCGCACCCCTACCTGGCGCGCCAAATGTCGGATTTCGGGTTCCAGCAGACCCTTGAGGTTCGAACACTGGGGTGCGCGCGGAGATTTTGCCTTCTACCTACCTACACCCCTCCGCCTCGCTAAGATCTAAGCTAAGGAAAGAACAACACAAGAGACACATGGTTTATACTGGTTCGGGCCACCGTTGTGGTGTAATACCCTACTCCAGTGTGTGGTGTGGTGGATTGCCTCTTGGGTTGATGATGATGAACAATACAAGGAAGAACAGCCTCGCGAGGGTCTGTTCTTTGCTGGGGGGACAAACTGCTAGGAGGAGTTCAGTCACCCTTCTCTCTCTCTGATTTCGATCCGATCCTTGATCCTCGATCTCTGTCTCTAACCTTCCTTTACCTCGAACCCAAACCCCGATCCTTGTGGGTGGTTGGTCCTATTTATAGGCAATGGCCCTGGGCCTCTTCCCAAATATTGAGCGGGAAGGGCACCAACAATTGGCCATTTTGAAGGGGAACATCTAGTACACTTATCCTGACTAAAGTTGGTCCTCGCCTGCACAAAACTCTGGTGGTGACGCCGTCTTGGGCTCCATGATGACCTCCGTCTTGCGGTCCTCCTGGTCTTGGTCTTGTTGCACCGAAACGGCAACCTTTGCCTGATGCCTCGGTACTCCGCGGCTGCGCTTGCCCCCCTTTGCACCAAAGGGGAAAGGAGGACACTGCACGGGCTGGCGCCCGCCTGGCGCCCTTGGTCGTCATGGCTTGCGTCACGGGCACCTCATGAGGTACCCCGCCTTGATCTCTCCGCCTCCTCGTGAGCCAGCCTGGTGAGGCCGTGCCTGAGGAAGCTCCATGTCATCCGCCCCGTGAGGCTTGGACCCTCGCGAGGGTCTTGGGTCTGTGTTGATGAAGATGGGCCATGCTGGGCCCCCTTTGAGCCACGCCATAGGCCGCAGGCAGGCAAGTCTGGGGATCCCCGTTCCTAGAACGCCGACAGAGATGTTGAGGATGAAGTTCGAGGCCAGATCGTGGAAATCCAGGCCGTAGTAGAACATGGTCCCCCAGACAAATGGGTGGAGAGGAAATCCCAGTCCGTGGAGGAAATGGGTGAGGAACACTACCCTCTCATGGGGCCTGGGGGCGGGGATGAGCTGCCCCTCCTCTGGGAGCAGGTGCGCCATGTCATCGGGCAAGTATCCGGCTCTCCTCAGCTTCTTGACGTGTCCCTCCGTGACGGAGGAGACCATCCACCTGCCTCCCGCTCCAGACATGGTTGGAGAAGGTTGAGGTGGGAAATGCGAACTTGGGCGCTGGAGCTCGAGTGTGCGAAGGTGGATGAGCAAAGGAGGAAGAAGGCATGGATGAAAAGGTAAATCCTTATCCCTTTATATGGGCAGACGAAACTATGCGTCCCCAGTAGCCTGGTAAAACTCGCTTCTCCCCCAAGCGCCGTAATTGATGGCTCGGTTGGGTTACCCACGCCCGTATTGATGAGAATCCCGTCATAAGGGGACATGATCTCTGCTTTGACAAGACGTGTCAAAAACTGCCTCGCGTTATGTGTGGGGCTAGTTAAAGAAAATGGTTCAAATAATCACCGGGCCGTGACATAATGTCGTGTTGCCAAAACAAGTCAGCAAATTGGATTTGTGGAAATATTATTCTCTCTACGGTGGTATGTGGAACTTATTTTGCAGGGTCGGACACTACCCTTATGTTCAAATTCTTTCGTGGTATATTCGGAGGAGGAACCCACCTTGCAATGGCGAAGACAATACTGCGTGCCGGACTCATCGTCATTGAAAGCCTGGTTCAGGGGCTACTGTGGGAGTCCTGGTTTAGGGGGTCTCCGGACAGTCGGACTATCTCCATTGACTGGACTGTTAGACTATGAAGATACAGGATTGAAGACTTCGTCTCGTGTCTGGATGGGACTCTACTTGGCGTGGAAGGCAAGCTAGGCAATACGGATATGTGTATCTCCTCCTTTGTAACCGACCTTGTGTAACCCTAACCTCTCCGGTGTCTATATAAACCGGAGGGTTTTATTCCGTAGGACAATATACAATCATACCATAGGCTAGCTTCTAGGGTTTAGCCTCTCCGATCTCATGGTAGATCTACTCTTGTACTGCCTATATCATCAATATTAATCAAGCAGGACGTAGGGTTTTACCTCCATCGAGAGGGCCTGAACTTGGGTAAAACATTGCGTCCCCTGCCTCCTTTTACCATCCGCCTTAGACGCACAGTTCGGGACCCCGTACCCGAGATCCGCTGGTTTTGACACCGACACTAGGTATGATCATGTATATAGGCATCACGTCCGAGACAAGTAGACCGACTCCTGCCTGCATCTACTACTATTACTCCACACATCGACCGCTATGCAGCATGCGTCTAGAGTATTAAGTTCAAACGAACAGAGTAACGCCTTAAGTAAGATGACATGATGGAGAGGGATAAACTCATGCAATATGATATAAACCCAATCTTGATATCCTCGATGGCAACAATACAGTACGTGCCTTGCTGCCCCTACTGTCACTGGGAAAGGACACCGCAAGATTGAACCCAAAGCTAAGCACTTCTCCCATTGCAAGAAAGATCAATCTAGTAGGCCAAACCAAAATGATAATTCGAAGAGTTGCAAAGATAACCAATCATACATAAAAGAATTCAGAGAAGATTCAAATATTGTTCATAGATAAACTTGATCATAAACCCACAATTCACCGGTCTCAACAAACACACCGCAAAAGAAGATTACATCGAATAGATCTCCACGAGAGAGTGGGAGAACATTGTATTGAGATCCAAAAAGAGAGAAGAAGCCATCTACCTAATAACTATGGACCCGAAGGTCTGAGTAAACTACTGACACATCATCGGAGAGGCTATGGTGTTGATGTAGAAGCCCTCCGTGATCGATGCCCCCTCCGGCGGAGCTCCGGAAAAGGCCCCAATATGGGATCTCACGGGTACAGAAGGTTGTGGCGGTGGAATTAGGTTTTTAGCTCCGTATCTGGTAGTTTGGGGGTACATAGGTATATATAGGAGGAAGGAGTACGTCGGTGGAGCAACATGGGCCCCATGAGGGCGGAGGGCGCGCCTGGGGGGGTAGGCGCCCCCCTACCTCGTGCCTTCCTGGTTGCTTTCTTGACGTAGGGTCCAAGTCCTCTGGATCACGTTCGTTCCGAAAATCATGTTCCCGAAGGTTTCATTCCGTTTCGACTCCGTTTGATATTCTTTTTCTACGAAACTCCGAAATATGCAAATAAACAGCAATTCTGGGTTGGGCCTCCGGTTAGTAGGTTAGTCCCAAAAATAATATAAAAGTGTATAATAAAGCCAATAATGTCCAAAATAGAATATAATATAGCATGGAACAATAAAAAATTATAGATACTTTGGAGATGTATCAAGCATCCTCAAGCTTAAGTCCTGCTCGTCCTCGAGTAGGTAAATGATAAAAACAGAATTTTTGATGTGGAATGCTACTTGGCATAATTTCAATGTAATTCTCTTAATTGTGGTATGAATATTCAGATCCAAAAGATTCAAGACAAAAGTTTAATATTGACATAGAAATAATAATACTTCAAGCATACTAACTAAGCAATTATATCTTCTCAAAATAACATGGCCAAAGAAAGTTATCCCTACAAAATCATATAGTGTGGCTATGCTCTATCTTCACCACACAAAGTATTTAAATCATGCACAACCCCGATGACAAGCCAAGCAATTGTTTCATACTTTTGGTATTCTCAAACTTTTTCAATCTTCACGCAATACATGAGCGTGAGCCATGGACATAGCACTATATGTGGAATAGAATGGTGGTTGTGGAGAAGACAAAAAAATGAGAAGATAGTCTCACATCAACTAGGCATATCAACAGGCTATGGAGATGCCCATTAATATATATCAATGTGAGTGAGTAGGGATTGCCATGCAACGGATGCACTAGAGCTATAAGTATATGAAAGCTCAACAAAAGGAACTAAGTGGTTGTGCATCGAACTTGCTTTCTCATGAAAACCTAGGGCATTTTGAGGAAGACCATCATTGGAATATACAAGCCAAGTTCTATAATGAGAAATTACCACTAGTATATGAAAGTGATATCATAGGAGACTCTCTATCATGAAGATCATGGTGCTACTTTGAAGCACAAGTGTGGTAAAAGGATAGTAGCATTGTCCCTTCTCTCTTTTTCTCTCATTATTTTATTTGGGCCTTTTTCTCATTTTTATGGCCTCTTTTTTTTAGTCCGGAGTCTCATCCCGACTTGTGGGGCAATCATAGTCTCCATCATCCTTTCCTCACTTGGGACAATGCTCTAAAAATGGTGATCATCACACTTTTATTTACTTACAACTCAATACTTAGAACAAAATATGACTCTATGTGAATGCCTCTGACGGTGTACCAGGATATGCAATGAATCAAGAGTGACATGTATGAAAGAATTATGAACGGTGGCTTTGCCACAAATACAATGTCAACTACATGATCATGCAAAGCAATATGACAATGATGGAGCGTGTCATAATAAGCGGAACGGTGGTAAGTTGCATGGCAATATATCTCGGAATGGCTATGGAAATGCCATGATAAGTAGGTATGGTGTCTGTTTTGAGGAAGGTATTTGGTGGGTTTATGATACCGGCGAAAAGTGCATGGTATTAGAGAGGCTAGCAATGGTGGAAGGAAGAAAGTGCGTATAATCCATGGACTCAACATTAGTCATAAAGAACTCATATACTTATTGCAAAAATCTACAAGTTATCGAAGCAAAGTATTACGCGCATGCTCCTAGGGGGGTAGATTGGTAGGAAAAGACCATCGCTCGTCCCCGACCGCCACTCATAAGGAAGACAATCAATAAATAAATCATGCTCCGACTTCATCACATAACGGTTCACCATACGTGCATGCTACGGGAATCACAAACTTTAACACAAGTATTTCTTAAATTCAAAACTACTCAACTAGCATGACTCTAATATCACCATCTCCATGTCTCAAAACAATTATCAAGTATCAAACTTCTCATAGTATTCAACACACTCCATAAGATTTTTTTTACTAATCTCGAATACTTAGCATATTAGGATTAATTTCCCAATTTAAGCAAATTACCATGCTGTTTAAGACTCAAAATAATATAAGTGAATCAGGAGAGAATAATAGTTTCTACAAAACAAATCCACCACCGTGCTCTAAAAGATATAAGTGAAGCACTAGAGCAAAAACTATATAGCTCGAAAGATATAAGTGAAACACATAGAGTGTTCTAATAATTTTCAAATCATGTGTGTATCTCTAAAAAGGTGTGTACAGCAAGGATGATTGTGGTAAACTAACAAATAAAGACTCAAATAATACAAGACGCTCCAAGCAAAACACATATCATGTGGTGAATAAAAATATAGCTCCAAGTAAAGTTACCGATGGAAGTAGACGAAAGAGGGGATGCCTTCCGGGGCATCCCCAAGCTTTGGATTTTAGATGTCCTTAGATTATCTTGGGGTTCCATGGGCATCCCCAAGCTTAGGCTCTTGCCAGTCCTTGTTCCATAATCCATCAAATCTTTTACCCAAAACTTGAAAACTTCACAACACAGAACTCAAAATAGAAAATCTCATGAGCTCCGTTAGCGAAAGAGAACAAAACACCACTTCAAGGTACTGTAATGAACTCATTATTTATTTATATTGGTGTTAGACCTACTGTATTCCAACTTCTCTATGGTTTATAAATTATTTTAATAGCCATAGATTCATCAAAATAAGCAAACAACACACGAAAAACAGAATCTATCAAAAACAGAACAGTCTGTAGTAATCTGTAGCTAACGTAAGTTCTGGAACCCCAAAAATTATAAAATAAATTTCTGGACGTGAGGAATTTATCAATTAATCATCTGCACAAATAATTAACTAAATAGCACTTTCCAAATAAAAATGGCAGCAGTTCTCATAAGCGCTAAAGTTTCTGTTTTTTACAGCAAGATTAAAAAGACTTTCCCCAAGTCTTCCCAACGGTTCTACTTGGCACAAACACTAATTAAACACAAAAAATACAACCGAAACAGAGGCTAGATAAATTATTTATTACTAAACAGGAGAAAAAAAGCAAGAAATACAAATAAAGTTGGGTTGCCTCCCAACAAGCGCTATCATTTAACGCCCCTAGCTAGGCATAAAAGCGAAGATAGGTCTAGGTATCTTTAGTTGGTAATTCTTTAATGAGACATCTATCACCCTTAGGAGTTTCTTTCTTTTTATTAATTATCAAACTTCTAGGTACAAAATCGAAAAAATCATTTGTAGCAAATGGTTCCTTAATGATAGCAAAAAGATTGGGATGGATACTTATAGATTTGAGATCCGCAGTTTCCTTGCTAGAGGATTCACCCTTATTTTTAGGAACATACATAAGCTTGGCAATTTTAGTTGGAGGACTTGGATTATTTTTTGCGGAAGAAAAAGCGGTTCCCAAGTTGGTAATGATACCCTCAAGTTTATCGATTCTAGTGGAATCCTGATTTATTCTTTCATTAACTATGGGTTCCTTCTCCTTAATATTTTTCAAAGTGACTCCTACTTTAGATCCATATTGAGTAATTTGGTTGTGGATCTTTTTATCCAAATTTTCAATTAACTCTACAGTAGCAACTTTATTTTCAATGATTTCAAGTCTTTGCATTACATGCTCCAAAGTTAACATAGTTCCATTAACCAAAAGAGGGGGTGAGCCAAACAAATCTATCATAGCATTATAAGAATCAAAAGTATGGCTACCCAAGAAATTCCCTCCGGTAATGGTATCAAGGATATATCTGTGCCAAGGAGTAGCGCCTACATAAAAATTGCAGAGAAGAACGGAAGTAGATTGCTTCCTGGTAGATCTATTTTGAGCATTGCAAATTCTATACCAAGCGTCTTTTAGATTTTCTTCTTCCCTTTGCTTAAAATTAAGAATTTCATTTTCGGGAGACAACGGAGAAGATAGGGGACTAGCCATAACGACAAGCAAGCGATCCAACACACAAGCAAACAAGAAACGGGCAAAAAGAGGCAAATAGGGAAAGAGAAGGAGGGCGGAGAGAGAGGGCAAATAAAACGACAAGGGTAAGTGGGGGAGAGGAAAACGAGAGGCAAATGGCAAATAATGTAATGCGGGAGATAAGGGTTTGTGATGGGTACTTGGTATGTTGACCTTTGTGTAGACTCCCCAGCAACGGTGCAAGAAATCCTTCTTGCTACCTCTTGAGCACTGCGTTGGTTTTCCCTTGAAGAGGAAAGGGTGATGCAGCAAAGTAGCGTAAGTATTTCCCTCAGTTTTTGAGAACCAAGGTATCAATCCAGTAGGAGGCCACGCACGAGTCCCTCACACCTACACAACCAAATAAAATCCTCGCAACCAACGCAATAAAGGGGTTGTCAATCCCTTCATGGTCACTTACAAAAGTGAGATCTGATTGATATGATAAGATAATATTTTTGGTATTTTTATGATAAAGATTCAAAGTAACTAAAGCAAAATAAAAACGACAAAAGAAATAGCTTGTTGATGGAAGATTAATATGATGGAAAATAGACCCGGGGGCCATAGGTTTCACTAGTGGCTTCTCTCGAGAGCATAAGTATTACGATGGGTAAACAAATTACTGTTAAGCAATTGACAGAATTGAGCATAGTTATGAGAATATCTAGGTATGATCATTTATATAGGCATCACGTCCGAGACAAGTAGACCGACTCCTGCCTGCATCTACTACTATTACTCCACACATCGACCGCTATCCAGCATGC
The DNA here is from genome assembly GCF_002162155.2 of Triticum dicoccoides. NCBI lineage: Eukaryota > Viridiplantae > Streptophyta > Magnoliopsida > Poales > Poaceae > Triticum > Triticum dicoccoides. The sequence goes on along the minus strand of NC_041388.1, from coordinate 593,636,087 downwards.
ATCTAGAGTATTAAGTTCAAAAGAACAGAGTAACGCCTTAAGTAAGATGACATGATGCAGAGGGATAAACTCATGCAATATGATATAAACCCCATCTTGTTATCCTCGATGGCAACAATACAATACGTGCCTTGCTGCCCCTACTGTCACTGGGAAAGGACACCGCAAGATTGAACCCAAAGCTAAGCACTTCCCCCATTGCAAGAAAGATCAATATAGTAGGCCAAACCAAACTGATAATTAGAAGAGACTTGCAAAGATAACCAATCATACATAAAAGAATTCAGAGAAGATTCAAATATTGTTCATAGATAAACTTGATCATAAACCCACAATTCATCGGTCTCAACAAACACACCGCAAAAGAAGATTACATCGAATAGATCTCGACGAGAGAGGGGGAGAAGATTGTATTGAGATCCAAAAAGAGGGAAGAAGCCATCTAGCTAATAACAATGGACCCGAAGGTCTGAAGTAAACTACTGACACATCATCGGAGAGGCTATGGTGTTGATGTAGAAGCCCTTCGTGATTGATGCCCCCTCCGGCGGAGCTCCGGAAAAGGCCCCAAGATGGGATCTCACAGGTACAGAAGGTTGCAGCGGTGGAATTAGGTTTTTGGCTCCGTATCTGGTAGTTTGGGGGTACGTAGGTATATATAGGAGGAAGGAGTACGTCGGTGGAGCAACATGGGCCCCACGAGGGTGGAGGGCGCGCCTGGGGGGTAGGCGCCCCCCTACCTCATGCCTTCCTGGTTGCTTTCTTGACGTAGGGTCCAAGTCCTCTGGATCACGTTCGTTCCGAAAATCACGTTCCCAAAGGTTTCATTCCGTTTGGACTCCGTTTGATATTCTTTTTCTGTGAAACACTGAAATAGGCAAAGAACAGCAATTCTGGGTTGGGCCTCCGATTAGTAGGTTAGTCCCAAAAATAATATAAAAGTGTATAATAAATCCCAATAATGTCCAAAACAGAATATAATATAGCATGGAACAATAAAAAATTATAGATACGTTGGAGACGTATCAGCCAACTCCTTGATACCACATGCCCTATAGAAGTTTGCACAAAAGTGCCTCATGCACCATCGATGGTGCAACTTTGCATATCTGGGAATGTCAACCACCACCGCATTTAGAATTCCTAGATGGCGATCCAATATGACACAAGTTTCCCTTTCAGCCGGTAATACCCTTGTTCTCAATTGACGCAAGAACCACTCCCAGTTATCATTGTTCTCCATCACAACCAAAGCGAAAGCCAAAGGCAACACCCGGTTATTGGCATCACTTGCTATTGCAACCAATATGGTGCCCTCGTATTGTCCGGTCAAGAACGTGCCATCAATGGCGATGACGGGCCGACAATGCTCAAAAGCCCTAACGCATTGCTCAAAGGCCCAAAATGCACGGCCAAATACTCAGACGGTCCTCCCGTTGTGAATCAATGTTTGGTGCCCATGAGGCTCATGTTGGAAATATGCCCTAGAGGCAATAATAAATTAGTTATTATTATATTTCCTTATTCATGATAATCGTTTATTATCCATGTTAGAATTGTATTGATAGGAAACTCAGATACATGTGTGGATACATAGACAACACCATGTACCTAGTAAGCCTCTAGTTGACTAGCTCGTTAATCAATAGATGGTTACGCTTTCGTGACCATGGACATTGGATGTCATTGATAACGGGATCACATCATTAGGAGAATGATGTGATGGACAAGACCCAATCCTAAGCCCAGCACAAGATCGTGTAGTTCGTATGCTAAAGCTTTTCTAATGTCAAGTATCATTTCCTTAGACCATGAGATTGAGAAACTCCCGGATACCATAGGAATGCTTTGGGTGTACCAAACATCACAACGTAACTGGGTGGCTATAAAGGTGCACTGCGGGTATCTCCGAAAGTGTCTGTTGGGTTGGCACGAATCGAGACTGGGATTTGTCACTCCATGTAACGGAGAGGTATCTATGGGCCCACTCGGTAGGACATCATCATAATGTGCACAATGTGACCAAGGAATTGATCACGGGATGATGTGTTACGGAACGAGTAAAGAGACTTGCCGGTAACGAGATTGAACGAGGTATCGGGATACCGACGATCGAATCTCGGGCAAGTATCATACCGATGGACAAAGGGAATTGAATATGGGATTGATTGAATCCTCGACATCATGGTTCATCCGATGAGATCATCGTGGAGCATGTGGGAGCCAACATGGGTATCTAGATCCCGTTGTTGGTTATTGACCGGAGAGTTGTCTCGGTCATGTCTAGATGTCTCCCGAACCCGTAGGGTCTACACACTTAAGGTTCGGTGACGCTAGGGTTGTAGAGATATTAGTATGCGGTAACCCGAAAGTTGTTCAGAGTCCCGGATGAGATCCCGGACCTCACGAGGAGTTCTGGAATGGTCCGGAGGTGAAGATTTATATACAGGAAGTCCAGTTTCGACCATCAGGAAAGTTTCGGGGGTAATCAGTATTGTACCGGGACCACCGGAAGGGTCCCGGGGGTCCACCGGGTGGGGCCACCTATCCCGGAGGGCCCCATGGGCTGAAGTGGGAGGGGAACCAGCCCCTGGTGGGCTGGTGCGCCCCCATGGGCCCTCCCCTGCGCCTAGGGTTGGAAACCCTAGGGGTGGGGGGCGCCCCACCTGACTTGGGGGGCAAGTTCCCCCCCCCCCCTTGGAGATTGGATCTCCTAGGGCCGGCGCCCCCCTAGGGGTCCTATATATAGTGGGGGAGGGAGGGCAGCCACACCCAAGCCCTTGGAACCTCCCTCTCCCTCCATGACACCTCTCCATCTCGTTGGTTCTTGGCGAAGCCCTGCCGAGATCCCGCAACTTCCACCACCACGCTGTCATGCTGCTGGATCTCCATCAACCTCTCCTCTCCCATTGCTGGATCAAGAAGGAGGAGACGTCTTCCCAACTGTACGTGTGTTGAACGCAGAGGTGCCGTTCGTTCGGCGCTAGGATCATCGGTGATTTGGATCACGACGAGTATGACTCCATCAACCCCGTTCACTTGAACGCTTCCGCTTAGCGATCTACAAGGGTATGTAGATGCACTCCTCTCTCTCGTTGCTAGTCTCTCCATAGATTGATCTTGGTGACACGTAGGAAAATTTTGAATTTCTGTTACGATCCCCAACAGTGGCATCATGAGCTAGGTCTATGCGTAGATTCTATGCACGAGTAGAACACAAAGCAGTTGTGGGCGATGATTTGTTCAATTTGCTTACCGTTACTAGTCTTATGTTGATCCGGCGGCATTGTGGGATGAAGCGGCCCGGACCGACCTTACACGTACGCTTACGTGAGACTGGTTCCACCGACTGACATGCACTTGATGCATAAGGTGGTTGGCGGGTGTTCTCCCACTTTAGTCGGATCGGATTCGATGAAAAGGGTCCTTATGAAGGGTAACTAGAAATTGGCATATCACCATTGTGGTTTTGCGTAGATAAGAAACGTTCTTGCTAGAAACCCATAGCAGCCACGTAAAACATGCAACAACAATTAGAGGACGTCTAACTTGTTTTTGCAGGGTATGCTATGTGATGTGATATGGCCAAAAGGATGTGATGAATGATATATGTGACGTATGAGATTGATCATGTTCTTGTAATAGGAATCACGACTTGCATGTCGATGAGTATGACAACCGGCAGGAGCCATAAGAGTTGTCTTAATTTATTTATGACCTGCATGTCAATGAAAACGCCATGTAATTACTTTACTTTATTGCTAATCGTTAGCCATAGTAGTAGAAGTAATAGTTGGCGAGGCAACTTCATGAAGACACGATGATGGAGAGCATGATGATGGATATCATGGTGTCATGCCGGTGACGATGGTGTTCATGCCGCGCCTCGAAGATGGAGATCAAAGGCGCAAGATGATATTGGCCATATCATGTCACTTTATGATTTGCATGTGATGTTTGTCATGTTTACATCTTATTTGCTTAGAACGACGGTAGCATAAATAAGATGATCCCTCACAATAATTTCAAGAAAGTGTTCCCCCTAACTGTGCACCATTGCTAAGGTCCGTTGTTCCGAAGCACCACGTGATGATCGGGTGTGATAGGTTCTAACGTTCGCATACAACGGGTGTAAGCCAGATTTACACACGCAATACACTTAGGTTAACTTGACGAGCCTAGCATGTACAGACATGACCTCGGAACACGGAAGACCGAAAGGTCGAACATGAGTCGTATAGTGGATACGATCAACATGAAGATGTTCACCGATGATGACTAGTCCGTCTCACGTGATGATCGGACACGGCCTAGTTGACTCGGATCATGTATCACTTAGATGACTAGAGGGATGTCTATCTAAGTGGGAGTTCATTGAATAATTTGATTAGATGAACTTAATTATCATGAACATAGTCAAAAGGTTTTTGCAAATTATGTCGTAGCTTATGCTTTAGTTCTACTATTTTAGATATGTTCCTAGAGAAAATTTAGTTGAGAGTTGACAGTAGCAATTATGTGGACTGGGTCCGTGAACTGAGGATTGTCCTCATTGCTGCACAGAAGGGTTATGTCCTAAATGCACCGCTCAGTGTGTTGAACCTCGAGCATCGTCTGTAGATGTTGGGAAACATCTGACATACACGTTTTGATGACTACGTGATAGTTCAGTGCGTAATACTAACGGTTTAGAATTGTGGCACCAAAGACGTTTTTGAAACATCATAGAACATATGAGATGTTCCAAAGACTGAAATTGGGATTTCAGACCAGTGCCCACGTCAAGAGGTATGAGACCTCTGACAAGTTTCTTAAGCCTGCAAACCAAGGGATAAAAGCTCAATCGTTGAGCATGTGCTCAGATTGTCTGAGTACTACAATCGCTTGAATCGAGTGGGAGTTAATCTTCCAGATGAGATAGTGATAGTTCTCCATAGTCACTGCCATCGAGCTATTAGAGCTTAGTGATGAACTATAACATATCAGGGATAGACATGAGCAATTCGCGATGTTTGACACCATGAAAGTAGAAATCAAGTAGGAGCATCAATTGTTGATGGTCAGTAAAACCACTAGTTTCATGAAGGGCAAGGGAAAGAAGGGATACTTCATGAAACCGCAAATCAATTGCTGCTCTAGTGAAGAAACCCAAGGTTGAACCAAACCCGAGACTAAGTGCTTCTATAATGAGGGGAACGGTCACTGAAGCAGACCACCCTAGATATTTGGTAGATGAGAAGGCTGGCAAGGTTGACAGAAGTATGTATTGGACATACATTATATTAAATGTGTGCTTCACTAGTACTCCTAGTAGCACCAGGGTATTAAAATACCAGTTCAGTTGCTAAGTGTTAGTAACTCGAAATAAAAGGCTACGGAATAAACGGAGACTAGCTGAAGGTGAGATGACAATATGTGTTGGAAGTGTTTCCAAGGTTGATGTGATCAAGCATCGTATGCTCCCTCTACCATTGAGATTGGTGCTAAACCTAAATAATTGTTATTTGGTGTTTGCATTGAGCATAGACATGATTAGATTATGTTTATCACAATACGGTTATTCATTTAAGGAGAATAATGGTTACTCTGTTTATTTGAATAATACCATCAATGGTATTGCACCTAAAATGAATGGCTTATTGAATCTCGATCGTAGTGATACACATGTTCATGCCAAAAGATATAAGATAGTAATGATAGTACCACATACTTGTGGCACTGACATTTGAGTCATGTTGGTATAAACGCATGAAGAAGCTCCATGTTAATGGATCTTTGGACTCACTCGTTTTTGAAAAGATTGAGACATGCGAACCATGTCTATTGGTAGATATGCATGAAGGAACTCCATGCAGATGGATCGTTTGGACTCACTTGATTTTGAATCACTTGAGACATGCAAATCATACCACATGGGCAAGATGACTGAAGGGCCTCGTTTTCAGTAAGATGGAACAAGAAAGCAACTTGTTGGAAGTAATACATTTTGATGTGTGCAGTCCAATGAGTGCTGAGGCACGCAGTGGATATCGTTATGTTCTTACTTCACAAATGATTTGTGTAGATGCTGAGTATATTTACTTGATGAAACACAAGTCTGAATTATTGAAAGGTTTAAGTAATTTCAGAGTGAAGTTGAAGATCGTCGTAACAAGATGATAAAATGTCTATGATATGATCATAGAGATATATATCTGAGTTACGAGTTTGGCACACAATTAAGACATTGTGGAAATTGTTTCACAACTAATACCGCCTGGACCACCATAGTGTGATGGTGTGTCTGAACATCATAACTGCACCCTATTGGATATGGTGCATACCATGATGTCTCTTATCGAATTACCACTATCATTTATCGGTTAGGCATTAGAGACAACCACACTCACTTTAAATAGGGCACCACACAATTCCGTTGAGACGGCACCGTATGAACTATGGTTTAGAGAAACCTAAGCTGTCGTTTCTTAAAAGTTCGGGGCTGCGATGCTTATATGGAAAAGTTTCAGGCTAATAAGCTCGAACCCAAAGCGGATAAATGCATCTTCATAGAATACCCAAAAATAGTTGGGTATGCCTCCTATTTTAGATCCGGAAGCAAAAATGATTGTTTCTAGAAACGGGTCCTTTCTCGAGGAAAAGTTTCTCTCGGAAGAATTGAGTGGGAGGATGGTGGAGACTTGATGAGGTTATTGAACCGTCACTTCAACTAGTGTGTAGCAGGGCACAGGAAGTTGTTCCTATGGCACCTACACCAATTGAAGTGGAATCTTATGATAGTGATCATGAAACTTCGGATCAAGTCACTACCAAACCTCATAGGTCGACAAGGATGTGTACTACTTCAGAGTGGTACATAATCCTGTCTTGGAAGTCATGTTGCTAGACAACAATGAACCTACGAGCTATGGAGAAGTGATGGTGGGACCGCATTCCGACGAATGGCTCGAGGCCATAAAATCCGAGAGAGGATCCATGTATAAAACAAAGTATAGACTTTGAAAGAACTACTTGATGGTCGTAAGGCTGTTAGGTGCAGATGGATTTTAAAAGGAAGACAGACAATGATGGTAAGTGTCACCATTAATAAAGCTCGACTTGTCGTTAAGATGTTTCCCGACAAGTTCAAGGAGTTGACTATGATGAGGCTTTCTCACTCGTAGCGATGCTAAGAGTCTGTTGGAATTATGTTAGCAGTTACTGCATTATTTATGAAATCTTGCAGATAGGATGTCAAAACATTGTTTCCTTGACATTTTTCTTGAGGAAAGGTTGTATGTGATACAACTAGAAGGTTTTGTCAATCCTGAAAGATGCTGACAAGTATGCAAAGCTCCAGCAATCCTTCTAAGGACTGGAGTAAGCATCTCGGAGTTGGAATGTATGCTTTGATGAGATGATCAAAGATTTTGGGTTTACACAAAGTTTATAAGAAACTTGTATTTCCAAAGAAGTGAGTGGGAGCACTATAGAATTTCTGATGAGTATATGTTGTTGACTATTGTTGATCAGAAATGATGTAGAGTTTCTGGAAAGCATATAGGGTTGTTTGAAAAGTGTTTTTCAATGGAAAACCTGGATTAAGCTACTTGAACATTGAGCATCAAGATCTATAAGGATAGATCAAAAATGCTTAATGGTACTTTCAAATGAATACATACCGTGACAAGATTTTGAAGGAGTTCAAAATAGATCGGCAAAGAAGGAGTTCTTGGCTGTGTTATAAGGTATGGGTATTGAGTAACACTCAAGACCTGACCACGGCAGAATAGAGAGAAAGGACGAAGGTCATCCCCTATGCTTTAGACATAGGCTCTACAGTATGCTATGTTGTGTACCGCACCTGAAGTGTGCCAAGCCATGAGTTAATCAAGGGGTACAAGTGGGATCTAGGAATGGATCACAGGACAACGGTCAAGGTTATCCTTAGTAACTAGTGGACTAAGGAATTTTCTCGATTATGGAGGTGGTAAAAGAGTTCATCGTAAAGGGTTACACCGATGCAATCTTTGACACTAATCTGGATGATTCTGAGTAGTAAACCGGATTCGTATGGTAGAACAGTTATTTGGAATAGCTCCGAATAGAGCGTGGTAGCTGCATCTACAAGATGACATAGAGATTTGTAAAGCACACACGGATCTGAAAGGTTCAGACCCATTGACTATAACATCTCTCACAAGCATAACATGATCAAACCCAGAACTCATTGAGTGTTAATCACATGGTGATGTGAACTAGATTATTGACTCTAGTAAACTCTTTGGGTGTTAGTCACATGGGGATGTGACCTTGAGTGTTAATCACATAGCGATCTGAACTAGATTATTGACTCTAGTGCAAGTGGGAGACTGTTGGAAATATGCCCTAGAGGCAATAATAAATTAGTTATTATTATATTTCCTTGTTCATGATAATCGTTTATTATCCATGCTAGAATTGTATTGATAGGAAACTCAGATACATGTGTGGATACATAGACAACACCATGTCCCTAGTAAGCCTCTAGTTGACTAGCTCGTTAATCAATAGATGGTTACGGTTTCCTGACCATGGACATTGCATGTCATTGATAACGGGATCACATCATTAGGAGAATGATGTGATGGATAAGACCCAATCCTAAGCCTAGCACAAGATCGTGTAGTTCATATGCTAAAGCTTTTCTAATGTCAAGTATCATTTCCTTAGACCATGAGATTGTGCAACTCCCAGATACCGTAGGAATGCTTTGGGTGTACCAAACGTCACAACGTAACTGGGTGGCTATAAAGGTGCACTACGGGTATCTCCGAAAGTGTCTGTTGGGTTGGCATGAATCGAGACTGGGATTTGTCACTCCGTGTAACGGAGAGGTATCTCTGGGCCTACTCGGTAGGACATCATCATAATGTGCACAATGTGACCAAGGAGTTGATCATGGGATGATGTGTTACAGAACGAGTAAAGAGACTTGCCGGTAACGAGATTGAACGAGGTATCGGGATACCGACGATCGAATCTCGGGAAAGTATCATACCGATGGACAAAGGGAATTGAATACGGGATTGATTGAATCCTCGACATCATGGTTCATCCGATGAGATCATCGTGGAGCATGTGGGAGCCAACATGGGTATCCAGATCCCGCTGCTGGTTATTGACCGGAGAGTTGTCTGGGTCATGTCTACGTGTCTCCTGAATCCGTAGGGTCTACACACTTAAGGTTCGGTGACGCTAGGGTTGTAGAGATATTAGTATGCGGTAACCCGAAAGTTGTTCGGAGTCCCGGATGAGATCCCGGACGTCACGAGGAGTTCCGAAATGGTCCGGAGGTGAAGATTTATACATAGGAAGTCCAGTTTCGGCCATCGAGAAAGTTTCGGGGGTAATCGGTATTGTACTGGGACCACCGGAAGGGTCCCGGGGGTCCACCGGGTGGGGCCACCTATCCCGGAGGGCCCCATGGGCTGAAGTGGGAGGGGAACCAGCCCCTGGTGGGCTGGTGCACCCCCATGGGCCCTCCCCTGCGCCTAGGGTTGGAAACCCTACGGGTGGGGGCGCCCCACTTGACTTGGGGGGCAAGTTCCCCCCCTTGGCTGCCCCCCCCCTTGGAGATTGGATCTCCTAGGGCCGGCGCCCCCCTAGGGGTCCTATATATAGTGGGGGGAGGTAGGGCAGCCACACCGAAGCCCTTGGCACCTCCCTCTCCCTCCGTAACACCTCTCCATCTCGTTGGTGCTTGGCGAAGCCCTGCCGAGATCCCGCTACTTCCACCACCACGCCGTCGTGCTGCTGGATCTCCATCAACCTCTCCTCTCCCCTTGCTGGATCAAGAAGGAGAAGACGTATTCCCAACCATACGTGTGTTGAATGCGGAGGTGCCATCCGTTCGGTGCTAGGATCATTGGTGATTTGGATCACGACGAGTACGACTCCATCAACCCCGTTCACTTGAACGCTTCCGCTTAGTGATCTACAAGGGTATGTAGATGCACTCCTCTCTCTCGTTGCTAGTCTCTCCATAGATTGATCTTGGTGACACGTAGGAAAAATTTGAATTTCTGCTACAATCCCCAACAGCTCGACCACGTGAACCATGCCTGGGTTTGTGGCGGCCATAGCTAACAACAAATTAGGGAGTCGGTTGTATGCTTCCTCCCAATTGCCATACAACATCCTGAATGCGGCTTGCTTCGCCTTCCATGCCTTGTCGTACTTCACCTTGTAATGAAAGATGGCTTTCACAAGGTCAATGACACTCTTAATGCTCATTGTTGGAAGTGTGGATATTTGGTTGGAAAACCTATAAGCAATGAACTCGGACGTGAGTTGTTTGTGTTCTTGGGACACAAGCTCGCCATCCGCATTCTTGTGTCGGCACATGTGACTTGGTGCACAACTCACTATGCGCTAAGTGGGACCTCCTTTCCATGGCCTTGCACACACAATCCATGGACATATTGGCACTCACATTTAACCGTGTAACGCACATTGATGTCCTAGTTGGCCACTCTATGTGGACGATAATGCGTAACCAAGTAGTTGTCGAGCCACATCTTCAATTCCAAGGAGGAATCAAACTCACAACCGTGAAATATCCCGTTCTTGTCGTCTTCCAGATCACGGTGAGAACTTGGCCTACCTCCAAGAGATATACATTTGCCACCATCTACAACGCTTCATCCGCAAGACTAAGATCCTTGAACAATGGTGTCTTGTGATCCCACCCGAATACCTTCTTAAATGCTTAGGCCTCCTTCGGTGTGAACCCCTCCTCATCAACTTCTTCATCGGGACCATTGTCATCCGAGTCCGATGCATATGAACGGGAAAAAGGGATGGATTGGTCCATTGTCTCTTGCACATGATATTGGTCGAAATCACCCACATTGTTGTCATGGAGATCAACTTCGTTGCCATCCTCCTCGTACTCATCATTCTCCTCTTCAAAAGCTTCATTTTGGTTGTTTGAAATCGGGCTCAATGTTGGCCAAACTTGTTGCATTAAATGAGGTTCACTCATTTGATCTCGGTTCATGGGTGGGGGAGTACTAGCAACCAACGGGGAAGGGTTCCTGTTCAAGTCCAAATGCAAACTAGACTCGGCCTTCTTGGAGGCAAATAACTCAAGAGCCTTGTCTAGAGATTCGGCAACTGTCTCCTTGTATGCAACCCAACATTGCTCGGAGTTCACACGCATTGTCTTCCAACGGATGTGCATTCCAAAACCAACATTATGCCTTCCCTCGAACTCAACAACGTCACTTGGGTCCATCCAATTCAAATCCTTCCTCACTTGTTCCAAGACATCCGTATAGCTAGGACTACTCTCAAACACCATGTCAAGATCATCCGGGTCCGGCTCAACATTGCCTTTCAAAAATGCCTCTTTATCCACATGATGAACATAAACACATGTTCTTCCCATCCCTACAATAATCAAAAACACACATATGTCAAGTAAGTACTTAATCAAATATTTGCATAAAATACATAAGCCCTAACATAGATATGAAACAATAACCCTAACCCCCACTTAACAATACCCACAACCCTAACCATAGCATAACCCTAACCCTAACCCCAACATAAAAACACACATAACCCTAACCCTACCAAATTAGCAAAGAAACATAACATGTTTCAACACATATTTCCAAATCGAAGCCAAAACTAGGGTTTCCCCAAACTAGCAAGATTTGAGCAAATGTGACAATTCCTATGGATGAAAAAGAGGGGATCGGAGGAGATTACCTTAAGGGAGGGGTTGGCTTCGAAATCCACGGTCAAATACTTCGGATTTGCAAGATTTGAGGAGGATTTGAGAGAGGGGAGAGGGGGAGAGAGGAGGGACGCTTAACCGTGGTGTGAGTGGGGTGGGTGGGGTGGGGTGGGTGGGGTGAGAGGGTGGGCCCAGCCTAAGTGACAAACAGACAGTTCAGCGCACTAGGCGTTGCACATTACAAGTGTGACGTCTACGCTTTAGGTACTGCACGGCTGGCTGTGGGGCCGTGCCTGACCTCGGGCTGCCATGCTGGTCGGGCGTGTGGCGCCCAAGACAAGGGCGCTGCATGGTGGAGTGCAGCGCCCGGCTGTCAGGCGCCACACAAAACGGTCAATCTGTGAAATTTTTTCAGGAGCAGTTCGGATCGTGATTTGGTTCCGTCCACAGGTCAAATATATATTTTTTGCCGGAAATACCCCATCTCTGCACAATGAGACTCCATCTTCCCCTATGCTGCTCTGGTGAGGCAACGCTCGTCGGTCGACGGCTGCTCATACCCCAGCGCTTTGCAGCCCCTCCGTTGCTCGCTGAAGAAACTCCCGCCGCTCGTCAATTTTGGTTGCAGTTCCCCATTGACTGGTTCCAACTCCTACCGTCAAGCTCCATGGTTGCAGCACCCCGATGCATTGCCGCCGCCCCTCGCCATCGACGCTCACTGCACGGGGTTGCACAAGCGATGGCCAAGAGTCAACACCATTGAATGAATGTAGCAAAAAACGATCGTCGGTCGTAGCAAAGAAGGACGACGATTGTGGCAAATTCATCGTTGCCGCCCTGGGTCATGGCTCCACCATGATGGATGTAGCAAAATCCTTCGCCGGTAGTAGAAAAATTCAACGACGATTGCAGCAATTCATCGTCACCGCCGTCATAGGTCGCAACTCCGCCATGATGGATGTAGCAAATCCCTCGTCAGTAGTAGCAAATTCGAGGATGGTTGCAACAAAAAAGTCACCGCCCTAGGAGGTTGCGGCTCTGCCATGATGGATGTAGCAAATCTGTCACTGATAGTAGCAAAATTCGATGACGGTTGCAGCTTCTAGCTCAACTGGTAGCAACTTCCAGGGGTGAAGGCCAGCTCATTGTAGTGGAGCTAGATGGATGGATGGAGCGCATTCCATGGCGGTGTTGCGGGGGCGCATGGGCAGGCTCACCGGCGTTGACACAAAAGAGGATGGAGGGCTTCCATGTGGTGGAGGTGCGGTGTCGCCCGCGTGTGTTCGTGCGATAAGAGGGACGAATGAAGAAGACACCACATGAAGGGATAAGGCTGAGCCAGGAGAGGGCGCTGCATGGAGTCCACAAGTAACATGTGGGTGCTGGGGCACTTGGGATCCTTATCTCATTCAACAACGTGAGAGCGACCAGCCGAGTGCTGGGACGGTGGGTCGATGTGAAATGTTTTCCTTGACTTTTGCCATTGGGCGGCTAAGGGTGAGTTTGGTTTAATGATTTTTAAGGCTACACCATGGAAAGGTGTATTAGTAGCATAGAAAAAAGCCAAGCGGCTGATACAATGCCTTTTGGCACACTGTCCACAACATCACGACTACAATGACATAAACAACTTGCCTAGGCAAACCTCAAGCCGAAAATGGCGGTGAGGCAAGACACAAAGAACAAAGACCGGGTCTCGACCAACACTGGATAAGTTAGCACAACCCTGACCACATCTCAGACTGGGTCAACGCACTGTTGTTACGTCTGCAACATATCTATAATTTTTGATTGCTCCATGATATATTATCTACTGTTTTGGACTATATTGGGCTTTATTTTCCACTTTTATATTATTTTTGGGACTAACCTATTAACCAGAGGCCCAGCCCAGAATTGTTGTTTTTTGCCTATTTCAGTGTTTCGGATAAACAGAATATCAAACGGAGTCCAAACGGAATAAAATCTTCGGGAACGTGATTTTCTCACCGAACATGATCCAGGAGACTTGGACCCTACTGCAAGGGGTCAAAGAGGAGGTCACGAGGGTGGGGGAGCCCCCCCTAGGGCGCGCCCCCTGCCTCGTGGGCCCCTCGGTGCTCCACCGACGTACTCCTTCCTCCTATATATACACACGTACCCCCAAACGATCAGAACAGGAGCCAAAAACCTAATTCCACTGCCGCAACTTTCTGTATCCACGAGATCCCATCTTGGGCCCGTTCCGGAGCTCCACCAGAAGAGGGCCGTCATCACACAGGGCTTCTACATCATCCTAGCCCCTTCGATGAAGTGTGAGTAGTTTACCTTATACCTTCGGGTCCATAGTTAGTAGCTAGATGGCTTCTTCTCTCTCACTGAATCTCAATACAAAGTTCCCCCCTCTCTTGTGGAGATCTATTCGATGTAATCTTCTTTTTGCGGTGTGTTTGTTGAGACCGATGAATTGTGGGTTTATGATCAAGTCTATCTATGAATAATATTTGAATCTTCTTTGGATTCTTTTATGTATGATTGGTTATATTTGCAAGTCTCTTCGAATTATCCGTTTGGTTTGGCCAACTAGATTGGTAGTTCTTGCCATGGGAGAAGTGCTTAGCTTTGGGTTCAATCTTGCGGTGTCCTTACCCAGTGATAGAAGGGGCAGCAAGGCACGTATTGTATCGTTGCCATCGTGGATAACAAGATGGGGTTTATTTCATATTGCATGAATTTATCACTCTACATCATGTCATCTTGCTTAAGGCGTTACTCTGTTTTTAACTTAATACTCTAGATGCATGCTGGATAGCGGTCGATGAGTGGAGTAATAGTAGTAGATGCACAATCGTTTCGATCTACTTGTCACGGACGTGATGCCTATATACATGATCATGCCTAGATATTCTCATAACTATGCTCAATTCTGTCAATTGCTCAACAGTAATTTGTTCACCCACCATAGAATACTTATGCTCTTGAGAGAAGCCACTAGTAAAACCTATGGCCCCGGGGTCTATTATCATCATATCAATCTCCATTACTTTAATCTTGCTTTGCTTTTGTTACTTTGCTTTTACTTTTTACTTTGCATCTTTATACCAAAAATACCAAAAATATTATATCTATCAGATGTCACTCTCGTAAGTGACCGTGAAGGGCTTGACAACCCCTAATCACGTTGGTTGCGAGTAGCTATCGCTTTGTGCAGGTACGAGGGACTTGAGCGTGGGCTCCTACTGTATTGATACCTTGGTTCTCAAAAACCGAGGGAAATACTTACGCTACTATGCTGCATCATCCCTTCCTCTTCGGGGAAAACCAACGCAAGCTCAAGACGTAGCAAGAAGGATTTCTGGTGCCGTTGCCGGGGAGTCTACGCAAAAAGTCAATATACCAAGTACCCATCACAATCCCTTTCTCTCGCATTACATTATTTGCCATTTGCCTCTTGTTTTCCTCTCCCCCCCCCAATTCACCCTTGCCGTTTTATTCGCCCTCTCTCTCTATCCTCCCTCTCTATTTTCCTCTTTTTGCCCGCTTGCCTTTTGTTTGCTCGTGTGTTAGATTGCTTGTTTGTCACGATGGATCAACCAAGATTTGGTGATCTTCACCTTAAAAGGTTAGAGGAAATCGAAAACAACGTTAGGAAGTTGATGGTTTTACAATTTGAGCATAATAATTTCTTTAGAAATGAGCTTAAGGAACAAAAAAGTTTTATGAGTTATATGAATAAAGAGCTTGATGATATGTCTAAAGAATTTGAGGGTATAAGATCCCAGATTGCTCGTCTAGAGAAGATGACTGTTGAAATTTCGGATATGCAAGCCACCTTAGTCAATAAGATGGCCGCTAAACCGAATAACTATGAAAATCAAGATGAAGATCTAAAAGTTATTGATGTGTCTCCTATTAAATCTTTGTTTTGCAATATGAATCTTGATGAAACTGAATATGATGTTCCTTTACCTAGAAGGCGTTCTAAAAATTCGGAGTATTTAGATCGTAATGATGAAATTGATGAACGTGGGATTGAAAGAAATAAAAATCTAGATGTTGCTAAACCCCATATATTGGATTTCAAGGAATTTAATTATGGAAGTTTCTCTTTGATTGATTGTATTTCCTTGTTGCAATCCGTGCTAAATTCTCCACATGCTTATAGTCAAAATAAAGCCTTCACCGAACATATTGTTGATGCCTTGATGCAATCTTATGAAGAAAAACTTGAGTTGAAAGTTTCTATCCCTAGAAAACTCTATGATGAGTGGGAACCAACTATTAAAATTAAAATTAAAGATCATGAGTTTTATGCTTTGTGTGATTTGGGTGCTATTGTCTCTACTATTCCCAAGACTTTGTGTGATTTACTAGATTTCCGTAAATTTGATGATTGCTCTCTAAACTTGCATCTTGCGGATTCCACTATTAAGAAACCTATGGGAAGAATTAATGCTGTTCTTATTGTTGCAAATAGGAATTATGTGCCCGTAGATTTCATTGTTCTTGATATAGATTGCAATCCTTCTTGCCCTATTATTCTTGGTAGACCTTTCCTTAGAACGGTTGGTGCGATTATTGATATGAAGGAAGGGAATATTAGATTTCAATTTCCATTAAAAAGGGCATGGAACACTTTCCAAGAAAGAAAATAAAATTACCATATGAAACTATCATGAGAGCCACTTATGGATTGCCTACCAAAGATGGCAATACTTAGATCTATCCTTGCTTGTTATGCCTAGCTAGGGGCGTTAAACGATAGCGCTTGTTGGGAGGCAACCCAATTTTATTTTTATTCCTTGCTTTTGCTCCTGCTTAGTAATAAATAAATTATTTATCATCTGTTTCGGTTGTGTTTTTTGTGTTTAATTAGTGTTTGTGCCAAGTAGAACCGTTGGGAAGACTTGGGGAAAGTCTTGTTGAACTTGCTGTAAAAAACAGAAACTTTAGCGCTCATGAGAACTGCTGTCATTTTTATTTGAAGAGTGATATTTAGTTAATTATTTTTTCAGATGATTAATAGATAAATTCCTCACGTCCAGCAATTTATTTTAGAATTTTTGGGGTTCCAGATCTTGCGCTAGCTACAGATTAATACAGACTGTTCTGTTTTTGACAGATTCTGTTTTTCGTGTGTTGTTTGCTTATTTTGATGAATCCATTGTTAGTAAAATAGTTTATAATCCATAGAGAAGTTGGAATACAGTAGGTTTAACAACAATATAAATAAAGAATGAGTTCATTACAGTACCTTGAAGTGGTCTTTTGTTTTCTTTCGCTAACGGAGCTCACGAGTTTTCTATTTTGAGTTTTGTGTTGTGAAGTTTTCAAGTTTTGGGTGAATTCTTTTGATGGATCATGGAACAAGGAGTGGCAAGAGCCTAAGCTTGGGGATGACCATGGCACCCACAAGATAATCCAAGGACACCAAAAAGGCAAAGCTTGGGGATTCCCTGTGATGTCTACTACACAACCTTCTTCTTATAGACGTTGCTGGGCCTCCAAGTGCAGAGGTTTGTAGGACAGTAGCAAATTTCCCTCAAGTGGATGACCTAAGGTTTATCAATCCGTAGGAGGCATAGGATGAAGATGGTCTCTCTCAAGCAACCCTGTAACCAAATAAAAAAGAGTCTCTTGTGTCCCCAACACACCCAATATAATGGTAAATTGTATAGGTGCACTAGTTCAGCGAAGAGATGGTGATACAAGTGCAATATGGATACTAGATAATAGTTTTTGTAATCTGAAATAATAAAAACAGCAAGGTAGCAAGTGATAAAAGTGAGTGTAAACGGTATTGCAATGTGTTGAAACAAGGCCTAGGGTTCATACTTTCGCTAGTGTAAGTTCCCTCAACAATACTAACATAATTGGATCATAAAACTATCCCTCAACATGCAACAAAGAGTCACTCCAAAGTCACTAATAGCGGAGAACAAACGAAGAGATTATGGTGGGGTACGAAACCACCTCAAAGTTATTCTTTCCAATCAATCCGGTGGGCTATTCCTATAAGTGTCACAAACAGCCCTAGAGTTCATACTAGAATAACACCTTAAGACACAAATCAACCAGAACCCTAATGTCACCTAGATACTCCAATGTCACCTCAAGTATCCGTGGGTATGATTATACAATATGCATCACACAATCTCAGATTCATCTATTCAAGCAACACAAAGGACCTCAAAGAGTGCCCCAAAGTTCTACCGGAGAATCACGACGAAAACGTGTGCCAACCCCTATGCATAGGTTCATGAACCCGCAAGTTGGTCACCTTAACATACATCAAGTGGCACGCGGTATCCCATTGTCACCACAGATATCCACGGCAAGACATACATCAAGTGTTCTCAAATCTTTAAAGACTCAATCCGATAAGATTACTTCAAAGGGGAAACTCAATTAATTACAATAGAGAAGAGGGGGAGGAGAAACATAAGATCCAACTATAATAGCAAAGCTCGCGATACATCAAGATCGTGCCAAATCAAGAACACAAGAGAGAGAGAGAGAGATCAAACACATAGCTACTGGCACATAACCTCAGCCCCAAGGGAGAACTACTCCCTCCTCGTCATGGAGAGCACTGGGATGATGAAGATGGCCACCGGAGAAGGATTGCCCCCTCCGGCAGGGTGCCGGAATGGGTCTAGATTGGTTTTCGATGGCTACGGAGGCTTTTGATAGCGGAACTCCCGATCTATTGTGTGTTCTGGAAGTTTTAGGTCACGTAGGTATATATGGGTGCAGGAGGTACATCAGGGGAGCCACGAGGGCCCCACGAGACAGGGGGGCACCCTAGGGGGGCGCCCCCCACCCTCGTGAGCACCTCGTTCCTTCCTTGACGTGAGGTCCAAGTCCATCGGGTGTGTTTCGTTCCAAAAATAACTTCTCCAGTTGATTTCGTTCCGTTTCGACTCCGTCTGATATTCCTTTTCTTCAAAACACTGAAATAGGCATAAAACAGCAAATCTGGGCTGGCCCTCCGGTTAATAGGTTAGTCCCAAAAATAATATAAAAGTGGATAATAAAGCCCAATATTGCCCAAAACAGTAGATAATATAGCATGGAGCAATAAAAAATTATAGATACGTTGGAGACGTATCCAGCATCCCCAAGCTTAATTCCTGCTCGTCCTCGAGTAGGTAAATGATAAAAAAAGATAATTTTTGATGTGGAATGCTAGTTGGCATAATTTCAATTTAATTCTTCTTACTTGTGCTATGAATATTCAGATCCGAAAGATTCAAGACAAAAGTTCATATTGACATAGAAAATAATAATACTTCAAGCATACTAACAAAGCAATTATGTCTTCTCAAAATAACATGGCCAAAGAAAGTTATCCCTACAAAATCATATAGTCTGGCTATGCCCCATCTTCACCACACAAAATATTTAAATCATGCACAACCTCGATGACAAGCCAAGCAATTGTTTCATACTTTTAATGTTCTCAAACTTTTTCAATCTTCACGCAATAGATGAGCGTGAGCCATGTACATAGCACTATAGGTGGAATAGAATGGTGATTGTGGAGAAGACAAAAAAAGGAGAAGATAGTCTCACATCAACTAGGCATATCAATGGGCTATGGAGATGCCCATCAATAGATATCAATGTGAGTGAGTAGGCATTGCCATGCAACGGATGCACTAGAGCTATAAGTATATGAAAGCTTAACAAAAGAAACTAGTGGGTGTGCATCCAACTCGCTTGCTCACTGTCGGTGTACTAGAGTAGGGGTACCCTAGTATCCCGAACTTGTGCACGGGCAGTTGCAGCGCCGCGCGGCAAGGCTTGCCGGACGACCGCCAGAGTCCTCCGTGGGTTCCTTTGGAGCCATCCAAGAACAAAGCATTCAAGATGAAGAGACAAGGCCCCGGCAAGAGGATCTTGCCGGGAAGAGACAAGGCCCCGGCAAGAGGAGCTTGCCGGGAAGGCCAACCACGGCACTTCAAGAAACTTGCCGCGATGCACCGCACGTCCCGGCAAGGTCCGGTGAGCGACAAGCTTCTGGACTCGACAAGACGACGACCCCGACAAGGTACTCGCCGGGGGCCCGCTGCCACTCTGTACCCACGCTCCAGCGCACCCACCCGCATGTTGCCACGAGGCTTCCTCAGGGGCGCGTGGCGGGAGCCTATGCAGTCAGGGGTACGCGGTGGCAAGCGGAGATGAAGAGAAGGCCATCGTGGCAAACGGTGGCGCTCCTAACGGTCACTTTTTGCACTGTTTAGGCAACTTAGACGGGCATTCAATGACCTTGTCCCCTGCCGTCAGAGTTAGGTAGGGTGCACTGTGTCCACAGTAGCGGTAGCTGCACCTACCGCATCCTTTTCCATTTTTACCCTTCTAGTCTACGTTGCCACCTGTCGGTGACCCCTTGAAAGTATAAAAGGAGGCCCAAGCGCAACGTAGAAGGGGTTCGGCTCATTCGAAACATCAGGAACACTCTCACGCTCGGTCTGGCAGCGTCCATCGCTCCTGAGCAAGAATTCAATACACACAAACAAGCAGCAGTAGGGTTTTACGCATCCGTGCGGCCCGAAGCTGGGTAAAACTGCTCGCGTGTACTGCCTCGATCCGCTCTTTGCGCGGCCTCTGCCCCCCTCCAAACCGAAAGGGGCCCGGTCCCCATAGGTGTTGGTGGATCAGTTTCCCCGACATCTTTGGCGCGCCAGGTAGGGGGCGTCGAGATTGTGCGAACCCGATCCGGCGTGCACGCGAGCTAAATCTTCATCGTCTTCATCGACATGCCACCGAAGAAGGATTCGGAGGCAGCTGTTCCGTCTGCGTCGCTTTCACCGCCTCCGGAGCAAACGGGTGGTGGAGTGGACGCCGGCGGAAGAATGGGCGTCGACGAGGGAGCCCTCAGTGCGGCCAAGTCCAAGGACAAGGCGACACAGACCTCGGCGTCCATGCGCGCACCGCGCCCCTCTCAGGAGGCGCGGGACCAGCAGCGTCATGGCATTTGCAGCACCATATGTCCGCCGGGCCAAGATCAAGCTGGTGGTTGTCGTGGCGCTCAAGACCAACATGCACGTCAACATGCTGGCTCGAGCGAAGTACGGTCGCCTGGACGGGGCACTGCTCCTTCTAACGTGGTTGGGAGTCCGAGCACGCCCCACTCCTCGCACCATTCACCTCCGCCGCCCACCACTCCAGCAGAAGCCTTGGCGCGAGCTCAACTGCTCCTAGACTATCCTCCGACGACGGACAAGACCGACGAATGGAGGGCCACTATCCAGAGCCTCATCGGCTTCGCCAACGGCGACACTGCGCGGCAACCAAGCACCTCGATGCCGCGGCAGGACAGCCGGACGCGAGCCGATGGCAACAAGACCGGGGGAGGTGCGACTTCCATGCACTCTCCACTACGAAGGCCAAAATCGCTGACTCGCCGGGTCCACCCCGACAGCGGCTCCACCGCGTCGTCGGACCCACGAGCTCGTCGCGACCAGCACCAAGTTCTCCATGAACAACAACAAGAAGACGCTCGAACCCGCATCGAGCGCCGAAGAGAAGCGCGACGTCAATCCGACAAGCGCGCTGGGCCCTCTGTTGACATGCATGCGCCAGGGGGACTAGGCGATCTGCCGTACGCGGTAGGTTGTCCTGCGTTCACCCGTGAGCTGCGGCAAGTCCAGTGGCCCAGCACAAAGAATTTCAAACCAGACGTACCAGAGAAGTACGACGGCAAGACACATCCGTCGGAGTTTCTCAGCATCTACACCATCGCGGTGCAGGCTGCCGGGGGACGGGACGACAAGATCCTTGCCAACTACTTCCCGTTGGTACTCAAGCCCAACGTCAGGTCCTGGCTCATGCACTTGCCGGACAATTCCATCTCCTCTTGGGCAGATTTATGCCATCAGTTTGTCGGCGCCTTTACAGGCGGCCACAAGCCACATGGCCAAGAGAGCGATCTTCATCTGCTCGCCCAGAAGGAAAGAGAGCCACTGCGCAAGTACATTCAGAGATTCAGCCATGTACAGCACAACATCCCAGACGTCCACCCCGCCGCGATCATCAGTGCGTTCCATCAGAACGTGCGAAACCGAAGGATGAGGGAGGAGATGGCGATGTGTAAGATCAGAGACGTCAGCGAGCTTTACGCCCTGGCCAACAAGTGTGCACGCGCTGAAGAGGGGAGGAGGCTCCCCGGAGAGAGTACAGGAGCAGGAGGATCCGACAGTGAGGATGCTACCCCGACAAGGAAAGGCCGGCGGCGGAACAACAGAAGGGAAAAGGGCAAGGAAGTGCTAGCTGTTGAGCAGACCGGCAACGGAGGTGGCGCCAAGGAAGCTAAAGCTGGTGGCTCCGACAAGGAGGCCCAGCCTGTGGCGGCCGCCGACAAGCAGGACAGCTCCGGCAAGCAGTATTGTAAGATTCACCGCACCAAGGGTCACGATCTCCAGAACTGCAAGAAAGTCGAACAGCTTGTTGAGCAACAGAAAGCTGAGTACGAGCGGCGCGACAAGGAGAAGGCCCAGGAAGGAACTGGTGGATCCGGCAAGAAACATCCCGGCCGAGGAGGACGCCGCGGCAAGGCCAAGCAGCGGCAAGAAGACATACCTCCCCGCGGCCGCGACAAGGATGAAGATGACAACGACGACGAAGACATGGATGATGACGAGGCCGACGAGCAGGAATTTCAGAAAGCCACAGAGGTCCTGTGCGTTGACGGTGGCGCCTCTCTGCATACTTCGCACCGCCAACTCAAGCAGTGGATGCGGGAAGTGAATGCAGCAGAGCCATCCATAGAGTCACGCAAGCCCCTGAAATGGTCCAGCACACCCATCATCTTCGACATTGAGGACCACCCTGATCGCGTAACTGCGGTTGGGTGTTTGCCGATGTTGGTTTCTCCAACTATCCGCAATCTCAAGGTCACGAAGATGCTAGTTGACGGCGGGGCTGGCTTGAACCTGATATCCTCCGCGGTCCTCCAGAAACTTCAGATCCCTGACAGCGAGCTCGAGGAGACCGGCACATTCCAAGGAATCAGCCCGGGAAGAAGCAAGCCGAAGGGAAAGATCACGCTGCCGGTCACATTTGGCAGCGAGCTGAACTTCAGGACTGAGAGGGTCACGTTTGACGTTGCCGACTTTCCATTACCTTACAATGGAATCCTTGGCCGTCCGGCACTCGCCAAGTTCATGGCAGCATCTCACTATGCGTACAACATACTGAAAATGCCAGGCCCAATAAGTGTCATCTCTGTCCTTGGCGACAAGAAGGATGCTCTTATCTGTGCCGACAAGATCTACCGGGAAGCGGCAGCCGCAGCAGAGTGCAAGACACTTGCCGCTGAAGCTCCCAGAGGGAAGAAGAAGACCAAGTCCGGCAAGAGCTCTGATGCCTACTCCGGCAAGCGCACCTCTTCGGAGTGATGCGCTACCGTCGAGGACGCACCATCGAGCTCCACCGGCAAGTGTAAGAAGGTAATGGCAGCTCCACCTGAGACTAAGAAGGTGTCCGCCAAGGAGGATGGCACTGGTGGTACCTTCACCATCAGCGCCACTCTTGACCCCAAATAGGAAAGCGCGCTCGTTGCTTTCCTGTGGGCGAATGTCGACGTGTTTGCATGGCAACCGTCTGATATCCCCGGTGTTCCCAGGAAAGTAATCGAGCACCACCTTGCCGTCTGTCCTCATGCGTGGCCCGTCAAGCAGAGAGTCAGGAAGCAGGCAGTGGAGCGCCAAGAATTCATCGCAGAAGAAATCAAGAAGTTGGAAGCAGCAGGCCTTGTCAGAGGAGTGCTCCATCCCACGTGGTTGGCCAATCCTGTTGTTGTGCGCAAGGCTAACGGAAAATGGAGACTTTGTATTGACTTCACTGATGTTAATAAAGCTTGTCCCAAAGACCCATTTCCCTTGCCGTGTATTGACCAGATTGTTGACTCCACAGCCGGATGTGATTTGCTTTCATTTCTTGATGCATACTCAGGATACCATCAGATCTTCATGGCAGAAGAGGATGAAGAGAAAACCGCATTTATCACCCCATGTGGCACGTACTGCTTCGTACAGATGCCTTTCGGTTTGAAGAATGCTGGATCAACATTCGCAAGGGTAGTCCACCGTGCTTTTGAGCCGCAAATGCACAGAAATGTGGAAGCCTACATGGATGATATAGTGGTCAAGAGCAAAAACAAGGCTACTCTGATTCAAGATCTAGATGAAACTTTTGCAAATCTGCGCAGGATCAACCTCAAGCTCAATCCTGAGAAGTGCGTGTTCGGAGTCCCTTCCAGTAAGCTTCTCGGGTTCTTTGTGTCACAGCGGGGGATTGAAGCCAATCCCGACAAGATCAAAGCCATCGAGCAGATTGAAGCACCAAAGCGCGTCAAGGATGTACGAAAGCTTGCCGGTTGCGTGGCTGCTCTCAGCAGATTTATCTCTAAGTCCGCAGAGCGCGCCTTGCCGTTTTTCAAAATATTGAAAAAGGCAGGTCCGATGAAATGGACTCCAGAAGCGGAGGCCGCGCTACAGGACTTGAAGAGGTACCTGTCCTCCACTCCAATACTTGTCGCACCTAAGCCACAAGAGAAGTTGCTGCTATATCTGGCAGCAACCAATCAGGTGGTTAGTGTTGCGTTAGTAGCGGAGAGGGAGGCGGACGATGAGCCAGCAACCGCGGCAAGTGAATCCAGCGACAAGCAGGGGGCTTCTCCGACAAGCTCTGGCCCCGACAAAGTTGAGTCTGCGCAGGCATGCAAGGAGGTGCAGAGGAAAATGGTGCAGCGCCCAGTTTACTTTGTCAGTTCCCTTCTACAGGGAGCTAGATCAAGGTATTCTGGCGTGCAGAAATTGCTTTTCGGCCTTCTCATGGCCTCGAGAAAGCTGCGCCATTACTTCCAGGCACATGAGATAACAGTTGTCACTCGCTTTCCGTTGAAGAGGATACTGCAAAATCCAGAAGCAACCGGCAGGATTGTCGAGTGGGCACTGGAACTGTCAAGTTTTGGCCTCAAGTTTGAGAGTACTTCCACTATACAGAGCAGAGCATTGGCAGAATTCATAGCGGAATGGACGCCGACACCAGACGAAGAAACTCCAGAAACAAGCATCCCCGTCAAAGAGGCAAGCAAAGAGTGGCTGATGTACTTTGATGGTGCCTTCTCGCTGCAAGGCGCCGGCGCAGGCGTGCTGCTTATCGCACCCACCGGAGAGCACCTCAAGTACGTAGTTCAGATGCATTTTCCCAAGGAGCAAGCAACGAACAATACCGCAGAGTATGAAGGTTTGCTTGCCGGACTCAGAATCGCGGCAGACCTTGGGATCAACAAGCTCATTGTCAGGGGTGACTCGCAGTTGGTCGTCCGCCAAGTAAACAAAAGCTATCAGAGTCCGTTGATGGAAGCATATGTTGATGAAGTAAGGAAGCTAGAAGCACACTTTGACGGCCTGCAAATGGAACACGTTCCACGAGCTCAGAACGATATTGCTGACGGTCTGTCAAAGTGCGCAGCACTAAAGTTACCTGTGGAACCAGGGATTTTTGTGCTCAAGCTGACTCAACCATCCGTAACACCGTCGACTGGACAGAGAAAGAAGAGGAAGTTGGTTTCTGATGACTACTTTCCGGCAGAGCTTCCCGAAGCCGCCGCCAAGAAGGTCCCCAAGATCGACGCCAAGAGTGCTGAGGAGCAGTCTGCTCCGGCGAACCTCTTGGTTTGATCCGTTGAAGCAGACGCTCCCGACAAGTTTTTCTCTGGCAAGCTTGCCGGGGAATATCACGCTCCGGCCGAACCGCAGGTTCTTGCCGTAGAAGCGGATGTTCCCACAGCAACAGATATGCCTTTAGCCCTTGTTGTCGAGCCGCAAGCTCCAGCATGGGCGCAGCAGATCGTCCGTTTCCTTCAGACAGGAGAGCTTCCCGAAGAGTAAGAAGAAGCGGAAAGAGTATCCCGGCAGTCAAGTATGTACAAGTTTGTCGACAACACACTGTACAGAATAAGACTCAACGGTGTGAAATTGAAGTGCATTCGCCGGGAAGATGGACAACAGCTGTTGGCAGAGATACATGGAGGCATATGTGGTCACCACATTGGCGCAAGAGCACTTGCCGGCAAAGCATTCCGACAAGGTTTCTTCTGGCCGACAGCCCTCCAGGATGCAACTGCACAAGTAACCAAGTGTGAAGCGTGCCAGTTCCATTCCAAACAGATACACCAGCCAACTCAAGCTCTCCAGACGATCCCTTTATCGTGGCCATTTTCGTTCTAGGGGCTCGACATCCTCGGCCCCTTTCCCCGAGCTGTCGGGGGCTTTGAGTTCTTGTACGTCGCCATCGACAAGTTCACAAAGTGGCCGGAAGTGGAACCAGTGAGGAAGGTGACAGCACAGTCAGCAGCCAAGTTCTTCAGGTCGATTGTTTGCCGTTTCGGGATCCCTAACAGGATCATCACCGACAACGGCACGCAATTTACGAGCCGCACCTTCATGCAGTACGTCCAAGATCTTGGCGCCAAGGTCTGCTTCGCTTCTGTTGCTCATCCGAGAAGCAACGGTCAAGCGGAGAGGGCAAATGCTGAAGTGCTGCGAGGCCTCAAGACCAGAACTTTCGACATGCTGCACAAGTGCGGAAGAAACTGGATCGAGGAGCTGCCGGTGGTTCTTTGGTCGATCAGGACGACGCCAAATCGAGCCACTGGCCAGACACCCTTCGCTCTAGTCTACGGAGCAGAGGCAGTTCTCCCCACGGAACTCGTTTACGGGTCACCTCGAGTGCTCGCTTATGATGAGCTCGAGCAAGAGCAGTTGCGCCAAGATGACGCGCTTCTCCTTGAGGAAGACCGTCTTCAGGCTGCTGTGCGAGTCGCTCGCTACCAGCAAGCTTTGCGTCGCTACCATAGCCGCAAAGTTAAAGCCAGGAGCTTCGAGGAAGGCGACCTTGTTCTTCGGCGTGTTCAGTCCGCCAAGAATTCCAACAAGTTGACGCCGAAGTGGGAAGGCCCTTATCGGGTGAAATGAGTCACTAGGCCCGGCGCTGTCCGCCTTGAGACCGAAGATGGCATTCCGGTGAGCAACTCCTGGAACATTGAACATCTTCGTAAGTTTTACCCATAGGGCGCGGTTGCCGGAAGCTTTTCCGGCAACCACCTTTTGTACAAGTCTTGCCGCCGTTGCATGTAATCCTTTGTACAAAGCCGGGCGCAGACCCCGTGCACCAGTAAAGTTCATGTGCCCCGCACATCTTGTCAGTTTTTATGCTATAATCCTTTTTCGCATATGTTATCTGACACTTTGTGCAGCACCAGACCCGGACGCGTGTGGCCCAGATCGTCCGCGGGGCTCCCCGATTCCTTTCCCAAAACTGTGTGGTGCGTGATGCTTCGAGCCAACATGCGGCGTGCGTGCTTTGCTTTTCGCACAGAAATGGGGTGGCAAGCGTCGCTGTCAGAAAATGTTGACCGTTCTTTGTGGTTTGTGCTTAAGGATATCTTCAATAGTTTGTATGTTAGCTTGTTGGTAAAATATGTCATGTCATCAACCAACACCTTAACATACAACAACTCCAATGGTTTGTATCTAGTTTGCCCAATAGGATGTGAGATAATAAGTGGGGTGTTCTCTCATTCTACATTGAAACTTGTGCAATGGGTGTTGGTTCATGTACATACAACCTTCCTCTCTTTTCTCATTTATTGTATGACACATCATCAAAAATTCTATGTGACAAACTCTACCAACAACTATCTTACGACCATTGGAGATGCCCTAAGGTGGAGCCTGTATGCACGTCGCGCGGGGCAACGGCAAGGGGACACGGTGGTCATTGCTGCCACGGATGGGAGTGCGATTGGATCGAGCGATGATCACCCGGCTTTGATATATTTTTTTTCGCAAATACGCAAAGGCTTTGCGTATCATTGCATTGATAGGAGGGAAAAAAGATATGACGGTTACAGGGGTAGCCCCACAAGCACGTACGCGAGAGGGCGTGAATGAGAACTTCATGGGCGCATACAAAGAGATGGGGGTGCGCTAGTCGTCCCCGCAGTCGATCACTACGGAGGTAGGAGCAGGTTGTTGAGCCTTTTGCCCATCCGCATGCGTCTTCCACTACTGCAGGATGCTGCTAACGCGACACTACAATCAGAGACCCTTCAAGAAACTGTGTGCGATGTCATAATCGCAAACGGTGCTGTATGAAAACCGTCAGAAATGTGTAAAACGTTTGCGACGACGGATGCATCAAACACGATTCAGGTTTTAGTTGCGTGTGCGATGAAGGGCATACGGTTCAGTTCAATGAACTGTTTGCGATGAGGAGGAACAAAAGAAACGGGCATCCAGATGGAGGCGTGTGCGATACACAGCATACGGTTTACTCAGATGAACTGTTTGTGATTAGGCAACACAAAAGAAACGGTCAACCAGATCAAAGGTGTGTGCGATATACGGCATGCGGTTCACTCGGATGAACTGTTTGCGTTGAGACATGAGAACAAAAACGGTTCAACTCAATACAATGTGTGTGATACGGGACAAACAGGTCTGTAATCAGAAATGTGTCTGAAGGCCGATAAGAACACAGACGGTTGCTGCTAATAAGACGTGTGTGTTGTGCGATGGGATTGCGTACAGAACAACAACATATATATATAGACACACACACACACACACACACACACTTATAAGGACATGCTTACATAACCAAATTAAACATCCACTTACATAGGTGGCAACTACAACCACGGCATTTGCACACACCAAAGTAAACTATTACATGCATAATTACATAGGTGGCTACTACACACATGACATTTTCACACACACCAATAAAGTAAACTATATATTACATGCATGATTAACTAGCATAAAGGATCAGCTGATCATCATCTACTTCTTGTGACGCTTGCTCTTCTTGTGGCTCGATCCGGGCTCGTCGATTTGGGTAATGAGGCACTTCCGCATGTCAACGATTCGCTTGTGCATCTCGTAGCATGTGTACACGCTCTTGGCCGCGAACCTGAGGTGAGGTTCATCCAGTTGTCGCATCCAGGCCTTGTGCCAGGATACGAGACTTGTTCTTTGGGCATCTTGCTTCATCTTTTCATAGTAGGGGTCGATGATGGCCGAGGCAAGTTCGACCAGGGAGTCCTGCTTCGTGCTGCCCTAGACCCTGTAGTGGTCACGAATTTCGACAAGGTTCTTACAGGCCAAGCCCGTAACACTGAGCGCTTTTACATCGTCTTTGGTATCCACCGTGGCGAACTTGTAGTCGATGATGTTGACAAACCTGTTGAAAGCACAAGTGCTACCTGGGTGGTTTTGGTAATTAATGTCAACATTTTTTTTGTTGGACTAATGTTTTTATCTAGTATATTTCAGATAAATTCAACAGATGGAGTGGCGTGGACAAGAAGATGTGGAACCCCTTTGAAATGCTAAGGACAAAAGATTGGCTCAAGCTCTAAAGCTCAAGACTCTACATTTTGCTTTTAGTGATCCAAGATCACATTGAGTCCATAGGAAAGCCAATACTATTAAAAGAGGGATGAGGTGTTGCTTAATGGCTTGCTTACTCAAAGTGCTTAGTGATATGCTCCAAAGCCCTCAACCACTTTCTCATATCCACATATGTCCCAACCCAAAAGTCAAACTCGGCCCCACCGAAATTTTTCATCCGGCGCCACCGAGTTCACTTGACATAGCCATTGCCACAAACCCTAATCAATTCGGTCACACCGATGGGATCTCGGTCTCACCGAGATGGGCTTGCAAACTCTTTGTTGCCTATTGTAATAATCTCGGTCTCACCGAGATATGCAATCGGTCCCACCAAGTTTGCTTGACCAACTCTCTGCTTCACTTATTACCCAAATCGGTCCCACCGAGTTTGTCTAATCAGTCAAACCGAGATGAGCCAAGACCGAGAGGGGAACGGAAAGCCGTACGACGTCACTCCGGCGTGGCTCGTCTTCCCCGCAAGAGCTGACGCGGCTGTAATGTGCGAGCTCGGCTAATTTGGATGGCGCTTCCCACTTGATCGGAATAA
Source organism: Triticum dicoccoides (assembly GCF_002162155.2). Classification (NCBI taxonomy): domain Eukaryota; kingdom Viridiplantae; phylum Streptophyta; class Magnoliopsida; order Poales; family Poaceae; genus Triticum; species Triticum dicoccoides. The sequence goes on along the minus strand of NC_041388.1, from coordinate 593,606,386 downwards.
TAATTGAAGAATGGGTTGGCTTGTCGGGGCCACAGCGTAGTACTAGCAGTAGTACCAGTGCCCAGCAGGCTGTCCATCTTTGGCCGGTGGATTGGACGCGTGCGGCCCAGATCGTCCGCGGGGCTCCCTGATTCCTTTCCCAAAACTGTGTGGTGCGTGATGCTTCGAGCCAAGATCACCCTAAACGGCCATCTACAATTAAGAAAACGTCGTCCTGGATCGGTTAGGCAGAGGCGGCGTGCGTGCTTTGCTTTTCGCACAGAAATGGGGTAGCAAGCGTCGCTGTCAGAAAATATTGACCGTTCTTTGTGGTTTGTGCTTAAGGGCATCTCCAATAGTTTGTATGTTAGCTTGTTGGTAAAATATGCCATGTCATCAACCAACACCTTAACATACAACAACTCCAATGGGTTGTATCTAGTTTGCCCAATAGGATGTGAGATAATAAGTGGGGTGTTCTCTCATTCTACATTGAAGCTTGTGCAATGGGTGTTGGTTCATGTACATACAACCTTCCTCTCTTTCCTCATTTATTGTATGACACATCATCAAAAATCCTATGTGACAAACTCTACCAACAACTATCTTACGACCATTGGAGATGCCCTAAGGTGGAGCCTGTATGCACGTCGCGCGGGGCAACGGCAAGGGGACACGGTGGTCATTGCTGCCACAGATGGGAGTGCGATTGGATCGAGCGATGATCACCCGGCTTTGATATTTTTTTTCGTGAATACGCAAAGGCTTTGCGTATCATTACATTGATAGGAGGGAAAAAAGATGTGACGGTTACAGGGGTAGCCCCACAAGCACGTACGCGAGAGGGCGTGAATGAGAACTGCATGGGCGCATACAAAGAGATGGGGGGGTGTGCTAGTCGTCCCCGCAGTCGATCACTATGGAGGTAGGAGCAGGTTGTTGAGCCTTTTTCCCATCCGCGTGCGTCTTCCACTACTGCAGGATGCTGCTAACGCGACACTACAATCAAAGACCCTTCAAGAAACTGTGTGCGATGCCATAATCGCAAACGGTGCTGTATGAAAACCGTCAAAAATGTGTAAAACGTTTGCGACGACGGATGCATCAAACACGATTCAGGTTTTAGTTGCGTGTGCGATGAAGGGCATACGGTTCAGTTCAATGAACTGTTTGCGATGAGGAGGAACAAAAGAAACGGGCATCCAGATGGAGGCGTGTGCGATACACAGCATACGGTTCACTCAGATGAACTGTTTGTGATTAGGCAACACAAAAGAAACGATTAGCCAGATCAAAGGTGTGTGCGATATACGGCATGCGGTTCACTCGGATGAACTGTTTGCGTTGAGACATGAGAACAAAAACGGTTCAACTCAATACAGTGTGTGTGATACGGGACAAACAGGTCTGTAATCAGAAATGTGTCTGAAGGCCGATAAGAACACAAACGCTTGCTGCTAATAAGACATGTGTGTTGTGCAATGGGATTGCATATAGAACAACAACACACACACACACACACACACACACACACACACACATATATATATATATATATATATATATTTATACACACACTTATAAGGACATGCTTGCATAACCAAATTAAACATCCACTTACATAGGTGGCAACTACAACCATGGCATTTGCACACACCAAAGTAACTTGTTACATGCATAATTACATAGGTGGCTACTACACACATGACATTTTCACACACACCAATAAAGTAAACTATATATTACATGCATGATTAACTAGCATAAAGGATCAACTGATCATCATCTACTTCTTGTGACGCTTGCTCTTCTTGTGGCTCGATCCGGGCTCGTCGATTTGGGTAACGAGGCACTTCCTCATGTCAACGATTCGCTTGTGCATCTCATAGCATGTGTACACGCTCTTGGCCGCGAACCTGAGGTGAGGTTCATCCAGTTGTCGCATCTAGGCCTTGTGCCAGGATACAGGACTTGTTCTCTGGGCATCCTGCTTCATCTTTTCGTAGTAGGGGTCGATGATGGCCGAGGCGAGTTCGACCAGGGAGTCCTGCTTCGTGCTGCCCCAGACCCTGTAGTGGTCACGGATTTCGACAAGGTTCTTGCAGGCCAAGCCCGTAACACTGAGCGCTTTTACATCATCTTTGGTATCCACCGTGGAGAACTTGTAGTCGGTGATGTTGACAAACCTGTTGAAAGCACAAGTGCTCCCTGGGTGGTTTTGGTAATTAATGTCAACATATCTTTTGTTGGACTAATGTTTTTATCTAGTATATTTCAGATAAATTCAACAGATGGAGTGGCGTGGACAAGAAGATGTGGAACCCCTTTGAAATGCTAAGGACAAAAGATTGGCTCAAGCTCTAAAGCTCAACACTCTACATTTTGCTTTTAGTGATCCAAGATCACATTGAGTCCATAGGAAAGCCAATACTATTAAAAGGGGGATGAGGTGTTGCTTAATGGCTTGCTTGCTCAAAGTGCTTAGTGATATGCTCCAAAGCCCTCAACCACTTTCTCATATCCACATATGTCCCAACCCAAAGTCAAACTCGGCCCCACCAAAATTTTTCATCCGGCGCCACCGAGTTCACTTGACATAGCCATCGCCACAAACCCTAATCAATTCGGTCACACCGATGGGATCTCGGTCTCACCGAGATGGGCTTGCAAACTCTTTGTTGCCTATTGTAATAATCTCGGTCTCACCGAGATATGCAATCGGTCCCACCAAGTTTGCTTGACCAACTGTCTGTTTCACTTATTACCCAAATCGGTCCCACCAAGTTTGCGTAATCGGTCAAACCGAGATGAGCCAAGACCGAGAGGGGAATGGAAAGCCGTACGACGTCATTCCGGCGTGGCTCGTCTTCCCCGCAAGAGCTGACGCGGCAGTAATGTGCGAGCTCGACTAATTTGGATGGCGCTTCCCACTTGATCGGAGTAATAATTGAAGAATGGGTTGGCTTGTCGGGGCCATAGCGTAGTACTAGCAGTAGTACCAGTGCCCAGCAGGCTGTCCATCTTTGGCCGGTTGATTGGACGCGTGCAGCCCAGATCGTCCGCGGGGCTCCCCGATTCCTTTCCCAAAATTGTGTGGTGCGTGATGCTTCGAGCCAAGATCACCCTAAACGGCCATCTACAATTAAGAAACCGTCTTCCTGGATCGGTTAGGCAGAGGCGGCGTGCATGCTTTGCTTTTCGCATAGAAATGGGGTGGCAAGCGTCGCTGTCAGAAAATGTTGACCGTTCTTTGTGGTTTGTGCTTAAGGTGGAGCCTGTATGCATGTAGCGCGGGGCAACGGCAAGGGGACACGGTGGTCATTGCTGCTATGGATGGGAGTGCGATTGGATCGAGCGATGATCACCCGACTTTGATATTTTTTTCATGAATACGCAAAGGCTTTGCGTATCATTACATTGACAGGAAGGGAAAAAAGATGTGTCGGTTACAAGTGTAGCCCCACAAGCACGTACGCGAGATGGCATGAGTGAGTACTACGTGGGCGCATACAAAGTGATGGGGGCTGCGCTAGTCATCCCCGCAGTCGATCACTATGGAGGTAGGAGCAGGTTGCTGAGCCCTTTGCCCATCCGCAGGCGTCTTCGTTGATGTTGTTGACTAGGAGGGGGGTCGAGGTAGTCGCGCCGTTGAAGACGCAGGCGTTTCGCGCCTTCCAGAGAAGCCGGATTGTGAGGATGATATGCGAGGCCAAACCGTGTCGCAAGGATGTGGGCGCATCCTGCACGACCAGAGAGAAGCAGTCGCGGAAGTCCAGCCATGGGCCTGGGAGTGGGGTGTCGGTGATGCGGTACCAGGATAGGACCTCGTGCCATGTCTGTCGAGAGAAAGAGCAACCTGCGAGGAGGTGCTCCATGGCCTCGGGCTCCTGCTCGCAGAGAAGGCACAACGGGGCGTGGGCGAGGCCGCGACGAGCAAGTCGGTCGGCGGTCCAGCATCGTCCTTGGAAGGCTAGCCAAAGGAAGATCTTGACGCGGAGGGGTGCCCAAAATTTCCATGTTAGCTTCCAGGAGGGCTCGATCGTGGAACCGACAAAGAGGGCTTTGTAGCATGATTTGGCGGAGTACATGTCGTTCGGCATCCAACGCCAAGAGACAAGGTCCGGGGCATCGGAAAGAGTGGTCTGACTGAGCCGCTGCTACTTCTTGGGCTTGCGTTGATTTTTTCCCTTGAAAAGAAAATGGTGATGCAACAAAGTAGAGATAAGTATTTCCCTCAGTTAAGAACCAATGTATCAATCCAGTAGGAGGAACACACGAGTTTTCAATAATAGCACATGCACAAACAAACAAATACTTGCACTCAACGCGACAAAGGGGTTGTCAATCCCTTCACGGTTACTTACAAGGATGACATCTGATAGTGATGGATATAAAAAATACGTAAAAGTGCAAACAAAAGAAAAATAAATAAATTGCAGCAAGGTATTTTTGTGTCTTTTATTTTATAGATCTGAAAATAATATGATAAAAGATAGACCCGGGGCCATAATTTTCACTAGAGGCTTCTCTCTTGAAAGAAAGCATACGGTGGGTGATGACCCACAAGTATAGGGATCAATTGTAGTCCTTTCGATAAGTAAGAGTATCGAACCCAACAAGGAGCGGAAGGAAATGGCAACTGGTTTTCAGCAAGGTATTTTCTGTAAGCACTGAAATAGTCGGTAACAGGTAGTTTGATAGCAAGATAATTTGTAACGAACAAGTAACGGTAACTGTCGTGGAATTGTCACGACAGATGTCCTAGCAAAAGGACTTAGTCGTAGGGCCATCACAACTAGGAAGCTTAAAGGGGTTAATCGGGACAAAGGACACGAGAGGTTTTATACTAGTTTGGCCCCTTACGATGAAGGTAAAAGCCTACGTCTAGTTGTGTTTGGAATTGCTAGGGTTTCGAAGACCAGGGAACACATATGCTTGTCCTGGCTTCGAGTTGTTCTCTCTTGACCTAAGCCGCCGCCGGGTCGTCCCCTTATATACACGGGTTGAAGCCTGGCGGCCTACAGAGTCCCGACTGGCTTATAAAACGTGTCCGACTCGGTGACTTATTTTACATGCCTTTCTTTACAAGTCTTTCCTTACAATGGCGGTTTACAATATTGGGACTTAAGCCGCCTCTGGCCTTAGGCCTTCTATAAGTCTTAATAAACTACCGCCTTGAATGTTACTGGGCTTCTTTTGTAACCCGCCATTGGGGCTGACCCGGCCCCTCCCAGGCGGGTCTTACCTGGTATCTATATTCCCAACATTAGACCCCAGGTTGACTTTGAACTTTGTTCCTTGTCAATCTTCAATACTTAGATGAAATCCATCTTCCTCTCTCTGTAAAAATTATGTAACTCGTCATGACGTCATCTTCTAAAAACACAAAAAACTGTTATGACGTCATCCTCAACGGATCTTTATCTTTTAATGTCTTCCGAGAATCGAGGCGTCCATTTAGTTGGATAGTCATTATTTGGGTCTTCCTCGATTTTCGTGCCCACCTGTTCGCTTATCTCCTTATAAATAGGCACGCCCCAGTCTTTCTCATTCTTCTCTTTCTCCGTCTTCTTCCCCTCGCAACCCTACCGCCGCTCGAGCTCCGCCACCGTCGCAGAGCTCCTCGTCTCTGTCGACCTTGGCCGCTGCATCAACCTGAATCGGTCCAGAGAACGGCGGCGACCTCCACAGAAGATCCGTGGTTGTAAGTTTTCACCTTCCTGCTCCTTAGATCTGCATTAGGGTTCCTAAGTTTCCTGCGTGTTCTTCACAGTTCGTCACGGGTTCGTTGTAGTTTTTCCACTGCGGCTTCTTCTTGATCCAAAAATAAACATATAATCGTATGGTAGTTATTTTGTGCCCATCCTTGATACTAGTAGATTCCTTCTTTTGGTAAAAAGGGTTTCATTAGAGCTCACGAACTCTTCTGTGCCAGACTTTTAGGTCTAGAATATTTTCCATTTTGAACGACCACTCGATCTAGAATAATATCAAGAATCTAGGAAACTTGTTTGCCTAAACACTTAGCCAATTCTGTTTCTGTTTTCCTTCAAATGTCTGTAGTCATGGCGGCTTATGACGTCGGCTTACTTTTCCCTTATATGACATTAGCCCTTACTTAAGCCGCCATTACCTATTTGCACCATCATCATTTAACTGTTAATTTCACCATTGAATTGAACCGGCACGTTACTTTTGTTGGAAATATGCCCTAGAGACAATAATAAATTGATTATTATTATATTTCCTTGTTCATGATAATCGTTTATTATCCATGCTAGAATTGTATTGATAGGAAACTCAGATACATGTGTGGATACATAGACAACACCATGTCCCTAGTAAGCCTCTAGTTGACTAGCTCGTTAATCAATAGATGGTTACGGTTTCCTGACCATGGACATTGGATGTCGTTGATAACGGGATCACATCATTAGGAGAATGATGTGATGGACAAGACCCAATCCTAAGCCTAGCACAAGATCATGTAGTTCGTATGCTAAAGCTTTTCTAATGTCAAGTATCATTTCCTTAGACCATGAGATTGTGCAACTCCCGGATACCGTAGGAGTGCTTTGGGTGTGCCAAACGTCACAACATAACTGGGTGGCTATAAAGGTACACTACGGGTATCTCTGAAAGTGTCTATTGGGTTGGCACGAATCGAGATTGGGATTTTGTCACTCCGTGTAAACGGAGAGGTATCTCTGGGCCCACTCGGTAGGACATCATCATAATGTGCACAATGTGACCAAGGGGTTGATCACGGGATGATGTGTTACGGAACGAGTAAAGAGACTTGCCGGTAACGAGATTGAACAAGGTATCGGTATACCGACGATCGAATCTCGGGCAAGTACCATACCGCTAGACAAAGGGAATTGTATACGGGATTGATTGAGTCCTTGACATCGTGGTTCATCCGATGAGATCATCGTGGAACATGTGGGAGCCAACATGGGTATCCAGATCCCGCTGTTGGTTATTGACCGGAGAACATCTCGGTCATGTCTGCATGTCTCCCGAACCCGTAGGGTCTACACACTTAAGGTTTGATGATGCTAGGGTTATAAAGGAAGCTTGTATGTGGTTACCGAATGTTGTTCGGAGTCCCGGATGAGATCCCGGACGTCACGAGGAGTTCCGGAATGGTCCGGAGGTAAAGATTTATATATAGGAAGTCCTGTTTCGGCCATCGGGACAAGTTTCGGGGTCATCGGTATTGTACCGGGACCACCGGAAGGGTCCCGGGGGCCCACCGGGTGGGGCCACCTGCCCCGGGGGGCCACATGGGATGTAGGGGGTGCGCCTTGGCCTACATGGGCCAAGGGCACCAGCCCCTAGAGGCCCATGCGCCAAGATATAGTAAAAAGGGGAGAGTCCTAAAGGGGGAAGGCACCTCCGAGGTGCCTTGGGGAGGATGGACTCCTCCCCCCCTCTTAGCCGCACCCCTTCCTTGGAGGAAGGGGCAAGGCTGCGCCTCCCCCCTCTCCCCTGCCCCTATATATAGTGGAGGGGAGGGAGGGCATCCATACCTGAGCCCTTGGCGCCTCCCTCCCTCCCGTGACACCTCCTCCTCTCCCGTAGGTGCTTGGTGAAGCCCTGCAGGATTGCCACGCTCCTCCATCACCACCACGCCGTTGTGCTGCTGCTGGATGGAGTCTTCCTCAACCTCTCCCTCTCTCCTTGCTGGATCAAGGCGTGGGAGACATCGTCGAGCTGTACGTGTGTTGAACGCGGAGGTGCCGTCCGTTCGGCACTAGGATCATCGGTGATCTGAATCACGACGAGTACGACTCCATCAACCCCGTTCACTTGAACGCTTCCGCTTAGCGATCTACAAGGGTATGTAGATGCACTCTCCTTTCTACTCGTTGCTGGTCTCTCCATAGATAGATCTTGGTGATACGTAGGAAAATTTTTGAATTTCTGCTACGTTCCCCAACAGTGGCATCATGAGCTTGGTCTATTGCGTAGATTCTTTGCACGAGTAGAACACAAAGTAGTTGTGGGCATTGATATTGTTCAATATGCTTGCCGTTACTAGTCTTATCTTGATTCGGCGGCATCGTGGGATGAAGCGGCCCGGACCAACCTTACACGTACGCTTACATGAGACCGGTTCCACCGACAAACATGCACTAGTTGCATAAGGTGGCTGGCAGGTGTCTGTCTCTCCCACTTTAGTCGGATCGGATTCGATGAAAAGGGTCCTTATGAAGGGTAAATAGCAATTGGCATATCACGTTGTGGTTCATGCGTAGGTAAGAAACGTTCTTGCTAGAAACCCATAGCAGCCACGTAAAACATGCAAACAACAATTAGAGGACGTCTAACTTGTTTCTGCAGGGTATGCTATGTGATGTGATATGGCCAAAAAGGATGTGATGAATGATATATGTGATGTATGAGATTGATCATGTTCTTGTAATAGGAATCACGACTTGCATGTCGATGAGTATGACAACCGGCAGGAGCCATAGGAGTTGTCTTTATTTATTTGTGACCTGCGTGTCAACTTAAACGTCATGTAATTACTTTACTTTATTGCTAACCGTTAGCCATAGTAGTAGAAGTAATAGTTGGCGAGGCAACTTCATGAAGACACGATGATGGAGATCATGATGATGGAGATCATGGTGTCATGCTGGTGACGATGATGATCATGGAGCCCCGAAGATGGAGATCAAAAGGAGCAAAGTGATGATGGCCATATCATGTCACTATTTGATTGCATGTGATGTTTATCATGTTTATACATCTTATTTGCTTAGAACGACGGTAGTAAATAAGATGATCCCTTACAACAATTTCAAGAAGTGTTCTCCCCTAACTGTGCACCGTTGCGACAGTTCGTGTTTCGAAGCACCACGTGATGATCGGGTGTTAGATTCTAACGTTCACATACAACGGGTGTAAGACAGATTTACACACGCGAAACACTTAGGGTTAACTTGACGAGCCTAGCATGTACAGACATGGCCTCGGGACACGGAGACCGAAAGGTCGAACATGAGTCGTATAGAAGATACGATCAACATGAAGATGTTCACCGATGATGACTAGTCCGTCTCACGTGATGATCGGACACGGCCTAGTTTGACTCGGATCATGTAATCACTTAGATGACTAGAGGGATGTCTATCTGAGTGGGAGTTCATAAGATGAACTTAATTATCCTGAACATAGTCAAAAGGTTTTTGCAAATTATGTCGTAGCTCACGCCATAGTTCTACTGTTTAGATATGTTCCTAGAGAAAAATTAGTTGAAAGTTGATAGTAGCAATTATGCGGACTAGGTCCGTAAACTGAGGATTGTCCTCATTGCTTCATAGAAGGCTTATGTCCTTAATGCACCGCTCAGTGTGCTGAACCTCGAACGTTGTCTGTGGTTGTTGCGAACATCTGACATACACGTTTTGATAACTACGTGATAGTTCAGTTAAACGGTTTAGAGTTGAGGCACCAAAGACGTTTTTGAAACATCGCGAAACATATGAGATGTTTTGAGGGCTGAAATTGGGATTTCAGGCTCGTGCCCATGTCAAGAGGTATAAGACCTCCGATGACTTTCTTAACCTGCAAACTAAGGAGAAAAGCTCAATTGTTGAGCTTGTGCTCAGATTGTCTGAGTACAACAATCATTTGAATCGAGTGGGAGTTGATCTTCCAGATAAGACAGTGATGGTTCTCCAAAGTCATTGCCACCAAGCTGTTAGAGCTTCGTGATGAACTATAACATATCACGGATAGATATGATGATCCTTGAGGTATTCGCGATGTTTGACACCGCGAAAGTAGAAATCAAGAAGGAGCATCAATTGTTGATGGTTGGTGGAACCACTAGTTTCAAGAAGGACAAGGGCAAGAAGGGATACTTCATGAAACGGCAAATCAGCTGCTGCTCTAGTGAAGAAACCCAAGGTAAAATCCAAACCCGAGACTAAGTGCTTCTGTAATAAGGGGAACAACTACTAGAGCAGAATTACCCTAGATACTTGGTAGATAAGAAGGCTGGCAAGGTTGATAGAAGTATATTGGATATACATTGTGTTAATGTGTACTTTGCTAGTACTCCTAGTAGCACCAGGGTATTAGATACCGGTTCGGTTGCTAAGTGTTAGTAACTCGAAACAAAAGGCTACGGAATAAACGGAGACTAGCTAAAGGTGAGCTGATGATATGTGTTGGAAGTTTTTCCAAGCTTGATATGATCAAGCATCGCACGCTCCCTCTACCAAAGAGATTGGTGTTAAACCTAAATAATTGTTATTTGGTGTTTGCGTTGAGCATAGACATGATTGGATTACGTCTATCGCAATACGGTTATTCATTTAAGGAGAATAATGGTTACTCTGTTTATTTGAATAATACCTTCAATGGTCTTACACCTAAAATGAATGGTTTATTAAATCTCGATCGTAGTGATACACATGTTCATGCCAAAAGATAGTAATGATAGTACCACCTACTTGTGGCACTGCCACGTAAGTCATATTGGTATAAAACGCATGAAGAAGCTCCATATTGATGGATCTTTGGGCTCACTCGTTTTGAAAAGTTTGAGACATGCGAACCATGTCTATTGGTGTATATGCATGAAGAAACTCCATGCAAATGGACCGTTTTGACTCACTTGATTTTGAATCACTTGGGACATGCAAATCATACCACATGGGCAAGATGACTGAAAAGCCTCGTTTTCAGTAAGATGGAACAAGATAGCAACTTGTTGGAAGTAACACATTTTGATGTGTACAGTCCAATGAGTGCTGAGGCATGCAGTGAATATCGTTATGTTCTTACTTCACAGATGATTCGAGTAGATGTTGAGTATATTTACTTGATGAATCACGAGTCTGAATTATTGAAAGGTTCAAGTAATTTCAGTGTGAAGTTGAAAGATCGTCGTGACAAGAGGATAAAAGATCTATGATATGATCATAGAGATGAATATCTGAATCACGAGTTTGGCACAGAATTAAGACATTGTGGAAATTGTTTCACAACTGATACAGCCTGGAACACCATAGTGTGATGGTGTGTCCAAACGTCATAGTTGCACCCTATTGGGTATGGTGCATACCATGATGTCTCTTATCGAGTTACCACTATCGTTCATGGGTTAGGCATTAGAGACAACCACATTCACTTTAAATAGGGCACCACATAATTTCGTTGAGACGACACCGTATGAACTATGGTTTGGAGAAACCTAAGTTGCCGTTTCTTGAAAGTTTGGGGCTGCGACGCTTATGTGAAAAGGTTTCAGGTTGATAAGCTCGAACCCAAAGCAGATAAAATGCATCTTCATAGGACACCCAAAAAACAGTTGGGTATACCTCCTAATTCAGATCCGAAAGCAATAGGGATTGTTTCTTGAATCGGGTCCTTTTTCGAGGAAAGGTTTCTCTCGAAAAGTTGAGTGGGAGGATGGTGGAGACTTGATGAGGTTATTGAACCGTCACTTCAACAAGTGTGTAGCAGGGCACAGGAAGTTGTTCCTGTGGCACGTACACCAACTGAAGTGGAAGCTTATGATAGTGATCATGAAACTTCGGATCGAGTCACTACCAAACCTCGTGGGATGACAAGGATGCGTGCTACTTCAGAGTGGTACGTAATCCTGTCTTGGAAGTCATGTTGCTAGACAACAATGAACCTACGAGCTATGGAGAAGCGATGGTGGGCCCGGATTCCGATAAATGGCTCAAGGCCATAAAACCCGAGAGAGGATCCATGTATGAAAACAAAGTGTAGACTTTGGAAGAACTACTTGATGGTCGTAAGGCTGTTAGGTACATATGGATTTTGAAAGGAAGACAGACAATGATGGTAAGTGTCACCATTGAGAAAGCTCGACTTGTCGTTAAGATGTTTTTCGACAAGTTCAAGGAGTTGACTACGATGAGACTTTCTCACTCGTAGCGATGCTAAGAGTCTGTTGGAATTATATTAGCAATTACTGCATTATTTATGAAATCTTGCAGATAGGATGTCAAGACATTGTTTCCTCGACGATTCTTGAGGAAAGGTTGTATGTGATACAACCGGAAGGTTTTGTCTATCCTGAAATATGCTAATAAGTATGCAAAGCTCCAGCAATCCTTCTGAGGACTGGAGTGAGCATCTCGGAGTTGGAATGTATGCTTTGATGATGATCAAAGATTTTGGGTGTATACAAAGTTTATGAGAAACTTGTATTTCCAAAGAAGTGAGTGGGAGCACTATAGAATTTCTGATGAGTATATGTTGTTGACATATTAATGATCAGAAATGACGTAGAATTTCTGGAAAGCATATAGGGTTATTTGGAAAGTGTTTTCAATGGAAAACCTGGATTAAGCTACTTGAACATTGAGCATCAAGATCTATAAGGATAGATCAAAACACTTAATAGTACTTTCAAATGAGCACATGCCTTGACGTGATCTTGAAGGTGTTCAAGATGGATCAGTCAAAGAAGGAGTTCTTGCCTGAGTTGTAAGGTATGAAGTTAAGACTTAAAGCTCGACCATGGCAGAATAGAGAGAAAGGAACGAAGGTCGTCCCCTATGCTTAAGACATAGGCTCTACGGTATGCTATGCTGTGTACCGCACCTGAAGTGTGCTTTACCATGAGTCAGTCAAGGGGTACAAGAGTGATCCAAGAATGGATCACAGGACAGCGGTCAAAGTTATCCTTAGTAACTAGTGGACTAAGGAATTTTCTCAATTATGGAGGTGGTAAAAGAGTTCGTCGTAAAGGGTTACGTCGATGCAAGCTTAACACCTATCCGGATAGCTCTGAGTAGAGATACCGGATACGTATAATGGAGCAACAATTTAGAATAGCTCCAAGTAGAACAGTTATTTGGAATAGCTCCAAATAGAACGTGGTAGCTGCATCTAGGAGATGACATAGAGATTTGTAAAGCACACACGGATCTGAAAGGTTCAGACCTGTTGACTATAACCTCTCTCACAAGCAACATGATCAAACCTAAAACTCTTGGGTATTAGTCACATGGCGATGTGACCTGTGAGTGTTAATCACATATCGATGTGAACTAGATTATTGACTCTAGTGCAAGTGGGAGACTGTTGGAAATATGCCCTAGAGACAATAATAAATTGATTATTATTATATTTCCTTGTTCATGATAATCGTTTATTATCCATGCTAGAATTGTATTGATAGGAAACTCAGATACATGTGTGGATACATAGACAACACCATGTCCCTAGTAAGCCTCTAGTTGACTAGCTCGTTAATCAATAGATGGTTACGGTTTCCTGACCATGGACATTGGATGTCGTTGATAACGGGATCACATCATTAGGAGAATGATGTGATGGACAAGACCCAATCCTAAGCCTAGCACAAGATCATGTAGTTCGTATGCTAAAGCTTTTCTAATGTCAAGTATCATTTCCTTAGACCATGAGATTGTGCAACTCCCGGATACCGTAGGAGTGCTTTGGGTGTGCCAAACGTCACAACGTAACTGGGTGGCTATAAAGGTACACTACGGGTATCTCTGAAAGTGTCTGTTGGGTTGGCACGAATCGAGATTGGGATTTTGTCACTCCGTGTAAACGGAGAGGTATCTCTGGGCCCACTCGGTAGGACATCATCATAATGTGCACAATATGACCAAGGGGTTGATCACGGGATGATGTGTTACGGAACGAGTAAAGAGACTTGCCGGTAACGAGATTGAACAAGGTATCGGTATACCGACGATCGAATCTCGGGCAAGTACCATACCGCTAGACAAAGGGAATTGTATACGGGATTGATTGAGTCCTTGACATCGTGGTTCATCCGATGAGATCATCGTGGAACATGTGGGAGCCAACATGGGTATCCAGATCCCGCTGTTGGTTATTGACCGGAGAACATCTCGGTCATGTCTGCATGTCTCCCGAACCCGTAGGGTCTACACACTTAAGGTTCGATGACGCTAGGGTTATAAAGGAAGCTTGTATGTGGTTACCGAATGTTGTTCGGAGTCCCGGATGAGATCCCGGACGTCACGAGGAGTTCCGGAATGGTCCGTAGGTAAAGATTTATATATAGGAAGTCCTGTTTCGGCCATCGGGACAAGTTTCGGGGTCATCGGTATTGTACCGGGACCACCGGAAGGGTCCCGGGGGCCCACCGGGTGGGGCCACCTGCCCCGGGGGGCCACATGGGCTGTAGGGGGTGCGCCTTGGCCTACATGGGCCAAGGGCACCAGCCCCTAGAGGCCCATGCGCCAAGATATAGGAAAAAGGGGAGAGTCCTAAAGGGGGAAGGCACCTCCGAGGTGCCTTGGGGAGGATGGACTCCTCCCCCCCTCTTAGCCGCACCCCTTCCTTGGAGGAAGGGGCAAGGCTGCGCCTCCCCCCTCTCCCCTGCCCCTATATATAGTGGAGGGGAGGGAGGGCATCCATACCTGAGCCCTTGGCGCCTCCCTCCCTCCCGTGACACCTCCTCCTCTCCCGTAGGTGCTTGGTGAAGCCCTGCAGGATTGCCACGTTCCTCCATCACCACCACGCCATTGTGCTGCTGCTGGATGGAGTCTTCCTCAACCTCTCCCTCTCTCCTTGCTGGATCAAGGCGTGGGAGACATCGTCGAGCTGTACGTGTGTTGAACGCGGAGGTGCCGTCCGTTCGGCACTAGGATCATCGGTGATCTGAATCACGACGAGTACGACTCCATCAACCCCGTTCACTTGAACGCTTCCGCTTAGCGATCTACAAGGGTATGTAGATGCACTCTCCTTTCTACTCGTTGCTGGTCTCTCCATAGATAGATCTTGGTGATACGTAGGAAAATTTTTGAATTTCTGCTACGTTCCCCAACAACTTTATTTTCAGTTCGTCTTTTGATCATCATGCCGTCAAAAGCACCGACCGTCTGCAACTGGGTCCCTTCCACAGTAACTGAGGACAACTTGAAGGAATTCTTCACCATAGGTCTTTTGCCAGGGAAGAATGTTATGTCTTACCGTGTGTTGGAAATATGACCTAGAGGCAATAATAAAATGGTTATTATTATATTTCCTTGTTCATGATAATTTTCTATTGTTCATGCTATAATTGTGTTATCCAGAAATCGTAATACATGTGTGAATACATAGACCACAACATGTCCCTAGTGAGCCTCTAGTTGACTAGCTCGTTGATCAATACATGGTTACAGTTTCCTGACCATGGACATTGGATGTCATTGATAACGGGATCACATCATTAGGAGAATGATGTGATGGACAAGACCCAATCCTAAGCATAGCGCAAGATCATGTAGTTCATCTTCTAAAGCTTTTCTAATGTCAAGTATCTTTTCCTTAGACCATGAGATTGTGCAACTCCCAGATACTGTAGGAATACTTTGGGTGTGCCAAACGTCACAACGTAACTGGGTGACTATAAAGGTGCACTACGGGTATCTCCAAAAGTGTCTATTGGGTTGGCACGAATCAAGACTGGGATTTGTCACTCCGTATGACGGAGAGGTATCTCTGGGCCCACTCGGTAAGGCATCATCGTACTGAGCTCAATGTGACTAAGGGTTGGTCACCAGATGATGTGTTACGGAACGAGTAAAGTGACTTGCCGGTAACGAGATTGAACGAGGTATTGGGATACCGACAATTGAATCTCGGGCAAGTAACGTACCGATTGGCAAAGGGAATTGTATACGGGATTGCTTGAATCCTCGACATCGTGGTTCATCTGATGAGATCATTGTGGAACATGTGGGAGCCAACATGGGTATCCAGATCCCGCTGTTGGTTATTGGCCAGAGAGTTGTCTCGGTCATGTCTACATGGTTCCCGAACCCGTAGGGTCTACACACTTAAGGTTCGATGACGCTAGGGTTATTAGGAAGACTTGTATGTGATTACTGAATGTTGTTCGGAGTCTCGGATGAGATCCCGGACATCACGAGGAGTTCCGGAATGGTCCGGAGGTGAAGATTTATATATGGGAAGTTGTCATACGGTCACCGAAAAGGTTCGGGCGCATATCGGTATTATACCGGGGCCACCGGAGGGGTTCCGGGGGTCCACCGGGAGGGGCCACCTCTCTCGGAGGGCCTCATGGGCCATAGAGGAAAGGGAACCAACCCCAAGTGGGCTGGGGCGCATCCCCCTTGGGCCCATGCGCCTAGGGTTGTGGGAGGGGGGGTGGAGGAACCCTAGAGGGGGCGCCCCCTTGCTTGGGGGGCAAGTCCCTCTCCTTGGCCGCCGCCCCCCCTCTAGATCTCATCTAGAGGGGGTCGGCCCCGTTCCCCCTTCCCCTATAAATAGAGGGGCAAGCGGAGGGCTGCACAGCACATCAAAGGCGCACCCCCTCCCCTCCCCAACACCTCTCCTCCTCCGTTAAGTGCTTGGCGAAGCCCTGCCAGAGTACTGCCGCTCCACCACCACCACGCCGTCGTGCTGCTGTTGGAGCTCTCTTCCTCAACCTTTCCCTCCTTCTTGCTGGATGAAGGCGCGGGAGACATCTCCGCTCCGTACGTGTGTTGAACGCGGAGGTGCCGTCCGTTCGGCGCTAGGATCACCGGTGATTTGGATCACGACGAGTACGACTCCATCAACCCCGTTCTCTTGAACGCTTCCGCTCGCGATCTACAAGGGTATGTAGATGCACTCCTCTCCCTCTTGTTGCTAGATGACTCCATAGATTGATCTTGGTGATGCGTAGAAAATTTTAAATTTCTGCTACGATCCCCAACAGTGGCATCATGAGCTAGGTCTATGCGTAGTTTCTATGCACGAGTAGAACACAAGTTGTTGTGGGCGTCGATTTTGTCAATTTACTTGCCGTTACTAGTCTTATCTTGATTCGGCGGCATCATGGGATGAAGCGGCCCAGACCGACCTTACACGTACGCTTACATGAGACTGGTTCCACCGACTGACATGCACTAGTTGCATAAGGTGGCTAGCGGGTGTCTGTCTCTCCCACTTTAGTCGGATCGGATTCGATGAAAAGGGTCCTTATGAAGGGTAAATAGAAATTGGCATATCATGTTGTGGTTTTGGCGTAGGTAAGAAACGTTCTTGCTAGAAACCTATAGCAGCCACGTAAAAACTTGCAACAACAATTAGAGGACGTCTAACTTGTTTTTGCAGCATATGCCGTGTGATGTGATATTGCCAAAAGGATGTGATGAATGATATATGTGATGTATGAGATTGATCATGTTCTTGTAATAGGAATCACGACTTGCATGTCGATGAGTATGACAACCGGCAGGATCCATAGGAGTTGTCTTAATTTATTTATGACCTGCGTGTCAACATAAACGTCATGTAATTACTTTACTTTATCACTAACCGTTAGCCATAGCAGTAGAAGTAATAGTTGGCGAGACAACTTCATGAAGACACGATGATGGAGGTCATGGTGTCATGCCAGTGACGACGATGATCATGGCTCCCCGAAGATGGAGATCAAAAGGAGCAAAATGATATTGGCCATATCATGTCACTATTTGATTGCATGTGATGGTTATCATGTTTTACATCTTATTTGCTTAGAATGACAGTAGCATAAATAAGATGATCCCTCGCAATAATTTCAAGAAAGTGTTCCCCCTAACTGTGCACCGCTGCTAAGGTCCGTTGTTCCGAAGCACCACGTGATGATCGGGTGTGATAGGTTCTAACGTTCGCATACAACGGGTGTAAGCCAGATTTACACACGCAATACACTTAGGTTAACTTGACGAGCCTAGCATGTACAGACATGGCCTCGGAACACGGAAGACCGAAAGGTCGAACATGAGTCGTATAGAAGATACGATCAACATGAAGATGTTCACCGATGATGACTAGTCCGTCTCACGTGATGATCGGACACGGCCTAGTTGACTCGGATCATGTATCACTTAGATGACTAGAGGGATGTCTATCTGAGTGGGAGTTCATTAAATAATTTGATTAGATGAACTTAATTATCATGAACATAGTCTAAAAATCTTTGCAATATGTCTTGTAGATCAAATGGCCCATGCTAATGTTGCCCTCAACTTCAACGCGTTCCTAGAGAAAACCAAGCTGAAAGACGATGGCAGCAACTACACGGACTGGGTCCGTAACCCGAGGATTATCCTCGTAGCTGCTAGGAAAGCATATGTCCTTGATGCACCGCTAGGTGAAGCACCTGTTTTCCTAGCAGAACAAGATGTTATGAACGCTTGGCAGACGCATAGTGATGATTACTCCCTGGTTCAGTGCGGCATGCTTTACAGCTTAGAACCGGGGCTCCAAAAGCGTTTTGAGCAACACGGAGCATATGAGATGTTCCAAGAGTTGAAAATGGTTTTTCAAGCTCATGCGCGGGTCGAGAGATATGAAGTCTCCGACAAGTTCTACAGTTGTAAGATGGAGGAGAATAGTTCCGTCAGCAAGCACATACTCAAAATGTCTGGGTTGCACAACTGCTTGTCTCAGCTGGGAGTTAATCTCCCAGATGATGCGGTCGTTGACAGAATCCTTTAGTCGCTCCCACCTAGCTACAAGAGCTTTGTGATGAACTTCAATATGCAGGGGATGGAAAAGACCATTCCTGAGGTATATTCAATGCTGAAATCAGCGGAGGTGGAAATCAAAAAGGAACATCAAGTGTTGATGGTGAATAAAACCACTAAGTTCAAGAAAGGCAAGGGTAAAAAGAACTTCAAGAAGGATGACAAGGGAGTTGCCGCGCCCGGTAAGCAAGCTGCCGGGAAGAAGCCAAAGAATGGACCCAAGCCTGAGACTGAGTGCTTTCATTGCAAGGGAAACGGTCACTGGAAGCGGAACTGCCCCAAGTACTTAGCGGATAAGAAGGCCGGCAATACCAAAGGTATATGTGATATACATGTTATTGATGTGTACCTAACTAGCGCTCGTAGTAGCTCCTGGGTATTTGATACCGGTGCAGTTGCTCATATTTGTAACTCAAAACAGGAACTGCGGAATAAACGGAGACTGGCGAAGGACGAGGTGACGATGCGCGTCGGGAATGGTTCCAAGGTCGATGTGATCGCCGTCGGCACACTACCTCTACATTTACCTACGGGATTAGTTTTAAACCTCAATAATTGTTATTTAGTACCAGCTTTGAGCATGAACATTGTATCTGGATCTCGTTTAATGCGAGATGGCTACTCATTTAAATCTGAGAATAATGGTTGTTCTATTTATATGAGAGACATGTTTTATGGTCATGCCCCGCTGGTTAATGGTTTATTCTTATTTAATCTCGAACGTGATGTTACACATATTAATAGTGTGAATGCCAAAAGATGTAAGGTTGATAATGATAGTCCCACATACTTGTGGCACTGCTGCCTTGGTCACATTGGTGTCAAACGCATGAAGAAACTCCATGCAGATGGACTTTTGGAGTCTCTTGATTATGAATCATTTGACACGTGCGAACCATGTCTCATGGGCAAAATGACCAAGACTTCTTTCTCCGGAACAATGGAGCAAGCAACCAACTTATTGGAAATCATACATACTGATGTGTGCGGTCCAATGAGTGTTGAGGCTCGCGGTGGCTATCGTTATGTTCTCACCCTCACTGATGACTTGAGTAGATATGGGTATGTCTACTTAATGAAACACAAGTCTGAGAACTTTGAAAAGTTCAAGGAATTTCAGAGTGAGGTTGAGAATCAACGTGACAGGAAAATCAAGTTCTTATTATCAGATCGTGGGGGAGAATATTTGAGTCACGAATTTGGCACGCACTTAAGGAAATGTGGAATAGTTTCACAACTCACGCCGCCTGGAACACCTCAGCATAATGGTGTGTCCGAACGTCGTAATCACACTCTATTGGATATGGTATGATCTATGATATCTCTTACCGATCTACCGCTGTCATTTTGGGGTTATGCTATAGAGACTGCCGCATTCACTTTAAATAGGGCTCTGTCGAAATCCATTGGGACGACACCGTATGAATTGTGGTTTGGTAAGAAACCTAAGATGTCGTTTTTGAAAGTTTGGGGATGCGATGCTTATGTCAAGAAACTTCAACCTGAAAAGCTCGAACCCAAATCGGAAAAATGTGTCTTCATAGGATACCCTAAAGAAACTATTGGGTATACTTTCTACCTCATATCCGAAGGCAAGATCTTTGTTGCCAAGAATGGATCCTTTCTGGAGAAGGAGTTTCTCTCGAAAGAAGTAAGTGGGAGGAAATTAGAACTTGATGAAGTATTGCCTCTTGAACCGGAGAGTGGCGCAGCTCAAGAAAATGTTTCTGAGGTGCCTGCACCGACTAGAGAGGAAGTTAATGATGATGATCATGAAACTTCAGATCAAGTTGCTACTGAACTTCGTAGGTCCACAAGGACACGTTCCGCACCAGAGTGGTACGGCAACCCTGTCCTGGAAATCATGTTGTTAGACAACGGTGAACCTTCGAACTATGAAGAAGCGATGGCGGGCCCAGATTCCGACAAATGGCTGGAAGCCATGAAATCTGAGATAGGATCCATGTATGAAAATGGAGTATGGACTTTGACTGACTTGCCCGATGATCGACGAGCCATAGAAAATAAATGGATCTTTAAAAAGAAGACAGACACGAATGGTAATGTGACCATCTATAAGGCTCGGCTTGTCGCTAAGGGTTATCGACAAGTTCAAGGGGTTGACTATGATGATACTTTCTCATCCGTAGTGAAGCTGAAGTCCGTCCGAATCATGTTAGCAATTGCCGCATTCTATGATTATGAGATATGGCAAATGGACGTCAAAACGGCATTCCTTAATGGTTTCCTTAAGGAAGAATTGTATATGATGCAGCCGGAAGGTTTTGTCGATCCTAAGAATGCTGACAAGGTGTGCAAGCTCCAACGCTCAATCTATGGGCTGGTGCAAGCCTCTCGGAGTTGGAACATTCGATTTGATGAGATGATCAAAGCGTTTGGGTTTACACAGACTTATGGAGAAGCCTGTGTTTACAAGAAAGTGAGTGGGAGCTCTGTAGCATTTCTCATATTATATGTGGACGACATACTATTGATGGGAAATGATATAGAATTCTTGGAAAGCATAAAGGCCTACTTGAACAAGTGTTTTTCAATGAAGGACCTTGGAGAAGCTGCTTATATATTAGGCATCAAGATCTATAGAGATAGATCGAGACGCCTCATTGGTCTTTCACAAAGTACGTACCTTGACAAGATATTGAAGAAGTTCAATATGGATCAGTCCAAGAAGGGGTTCTTGCCTGTATTGCAAGGTATGAGATTGAGCACGGCTCAATGCCCGACCACGGCAGAAGATAGAGAAAAGATGAGTGTCGTCCCCTATGCCTCGGCCATAGGGTCTATTATGTATGCCATGCTATGTACCAGACCTGATGTAAACCTTGCCGTGAGTTTGGTAGGAAGGTACCAAAGTAATCCTGGCATGGAACACTGGACAGTGGTCCAGAATATCCTGAAGTACCTAAAAAGGACTAAGGATATGTTTCTCGTTTATGAAGGTGACGAAGAGCTCATCGTAAAGGGTTACGTCGATGCTAGCTTCGACACAGATCTGGATGACTCTAAGTCACAAACCGGATACATGTATATTTTGAATGGTGGGGCAGTCAGCTAGTGCAGTTGCAAGCAAAGCGTTGTGGCGGGATCTACATGTGAAGCGTAGTACATGGCAGCCTCGGAGGCAGCACAAGAAGCAATCTGGATGAAGGAGTTCATTACCGACCTAGGAGTTATTCCCAATGCGTCGGGCCCGATGACTCTCTTCTGTGACAACACTGGAGCTATTGCCCTTGCGAAGGATCCCAGGTTTCACAGGAAGACCAGGCATATCAAGCGCCGCTTCAACTCCATTCATGAAAATGTTCAAAATGGAGACATAGATATTTGTAAAGTGCATACGGACCTGAATGTCGCAGATCCGTTGACTAAACCTCTTCCTCAAGCAAAACATGATCAACACCAGAACTCTATGGGTGTTCGATTCATCACAATGTAACTAGATTATTGACTCTAGTGCAAGTGGGAGACTATTGGAAATATGCCCTAGAGGCAATAATAAAATGGTTATTATTATATTTCCTTGTTCATGATAATTGTCTATTGTTCATGCTATAATTGTGTTATCCGGAAATCGTAATACATGTGTGAATACATAGACCACAACATGTCCATAGTGAGCCTCTAGTTGAGTAGCTCATTGATCAATAGATGGTTACGGTTTCCTGATCATGGACATTGGATGTCATTGATAACGGGATCACATCATTAGGAGAATGATGTGATGGACAAGACCCAATCCTAAGCATAGCGCAAGATCGTGTAGTTCGTCTGCTAAAGCTTTTCTAATGTCAAGTATCTTTTCCTTAGACCATGAGATTGTGCAACTCCCAGATACTATAGGAATACTTTGGGTGTGCCAAATGTCACAACGTAACTGGGTGACTATAAAGGTGCACTACGGGTATCTCCGAAAGTGTCCGTTGGGTTGGCATGAATCAAGACTGGGATTTGTCACTCCGTATGACGGAGAGGTATCTCTGGGCCCACTCGGTAAGGCATCGTCGTAATGAGCTCAATGTGACTAAGGGTTGGTAACTAGATGATGTGTTACGGAACGAGTAAAGTGACTTGCCGGTAACGAGATTGAACGAGGTATTGGGATACCGACGATCGAATCTCGGGCAAGTAACATACTGATTAACAAAGGGAATTGTATACGGGATTGCTTGAATCCTCGACATCGTGGTTCATCTGATGAGATCATCGTGGAACATGTGGGAGCCAACATGGGTATCCAGATCCCGTTGTTGGTTATTGGCCGGAGAGTTGTCTCGGTCATGTCTACATGGTTCCCGAACCCGTACACTACAAAAAAATACACTTCCGTGATGATACGTATCTGTCACAGTAGGTCGCGTTTTTTGTCATGCATGTACATCCATGACGATTTTATGATAGAATCAGGATAGTCATACTTGTGCTGTCGTAGAAGTGTTCCATGACATTACCAAAATTATCATCACGGAAGTGTGCACTTCCATGACAATAAATCGCGCGTCACAGAAGTGCTTTCGTCAAGGGTGACAGACACGTGGCATCCACTGTAACGGAACGCCGTTAAGCTATCGGGTCGGGTTTTGGATCCGATAACCCGTTAACAGCCCGGACCAATGGGGATTTTCCACGTGTAAAATCATCATTGGCTGGAGGAAACACGTGTCAGCTCATCGTTGGGACATATGTCATCCACTCATTGGACAGAAGGCGCCTATGATACGTCGACACGTGGCACGGCCCAACAGAGGCCCATTCCTGTGAAAAGGCTGGCCCGTTTGACTTGGTGAAAAGGTGGCGGCCCGGCCCATGGAAAGCCTGTTAACAGCCTGTTCGCATATAGCCCATTTACAGCCCGCTAACCCAAGGCCCATTACGCCCTATCCGAATTAGGCCCAATAGCATCATCTGGGCCATCCAATATGATTCCAGCCTGTTTTCACTTCTGGCCCATGTATGGCCCATGATGTCTTTCGGCCCATATGAGGCCCTATGTAACTCTTGGCCTATTAACGACCCGTGGTGAAACTGGCCCGTAATGAACAGTGTATCACTTTACACCCATTAACGACCCTTGGTGAAACTGGCCCGTAATGAACAGTGTATCACTTTATACCCATTAACGGCCCGTTATTCTGTTGGGCCGTTTCCAGCCCATGTTATCTTTCGGCCTTCTCAGAGCCCATTTATTCTTGGGCTCATTTCCAGCATTCGTTTACTTACGGCCCATTACTGTCATTTTCTGCTTGTGGGCCAAATTCAGCCCGTGGTTACAGTCGGCCCGTTTGTGGTCCGTTAATACGTTGGGCCATTTTCATAGCGTCATCAAATATGACCTATTAACGATGGCCCGTTTACGACCATAATGCGGCCTGTTATTGGCCCATGTTTGGCCAATCGATCATACGTCCCGTATAAGGCCCATTGATGATACGACCCGTAGAAGGCCCATTGTTTCTACGGCCCATAGAAAGCCCATTGTTTCTACGACCCGTAGAAGGCCTACTGTTTCTACGGCCCGTAGAAGGCCCACTGTTTCTACGGCCCGTAGGAGGCCCAGTGTCACTACAGTAAATATTAGCCCATGGTTATCGTGGCCTAGTTTTAAAAAATAGGTTATTGCAGCCACTAGCAAACCACGGAAAAAGAACTGCACTGACTACAAGAAAACAAATAAACAAGACAACAAGGAAATAAATAAGCAAGCAACTTATGCTAGGCTATCACGGCTATTACACATATTACATCCACTGGGCATCAAAGTTCGCCACCAGTGCAAATATAGGGAACAAAGTAGCATATAAACGCCGTAGCAAAACAAGTCCAGAACTGAAACCACTTTAGAAGAGTTCAAGAAATAATATCCTGGGTACCCATAATGCTGGCAAGATGCTTAGCAAGCTTATTAACTTTCTCTTGTTTGGTGCTTAAATCCTCCAGCGCTTGCTGTTGCACAAGAAAGGACTGGTGTTTATCAGCCACAGTAACTTGTTGTTCGAGTTACTAGCCAGTACCGCTGGCACAAGCGCTTGTAGCTGGCCAGTACCGCTGTCCTGTTCAAGAACCCCCTCCAATTCAAATGGATGATAAACAAGAAAAGAAATTGAACGTACATACATTGTATGATAGACAGATGTGGTAATTCACATATATGTTGTCTAACCAAACATGAAAACATGACACTGTTTCACATATATGATGCCTAACTAAACAGGATAGCATGACACAGTTTCAGATATATGATGGATAACTTAACAGGATATAATGGCATAATTCAACATATGATGAGTACCTAAACAGGATGACATGACACAACTATATGATGTCTTTCTAAAATAGGTTGGGATGAAATAATTCACATACATGTTGTCTAAGTATACATGATGGCATGATATAATTGACATAATTGATTCATATACTAAGCAACTGGCACTCGCATGTATGATCTCTAAACTGAGCAGATAGAATTCAATATTGTGCATATGATGTCTAAACTAAGCAATGCAAGACACCATATGCATCATATGAGAAATATAAACATTGAAACTTAGAGCATACACCTCAGGTGGGATATAGGACTGGTCATCTGTCTCTGAATCCTCCTCTGAGGAGCTGCCTGTAACCATCGAGATATATGCTTCAACAGGTACCATTGCCTGCTCTAAAGACCTTGTTTTCACTCCAGATTTTCCCATAACCGGCCCAAATGGCTGATACACATGAAGAGTAGTTCAATATACACAGATTGTCGACAAATGGAATACGTAATGAAAAAAAGATGGCATGAGATAATTCACATATATGATGCCTGGCTCCATGGCGGTGCATAATTCACATATATGACAACTGGCTGAAAAACATGGCATTGCATAATTCACATATTTGATATAGAAAGCAAACATGAGGCATTCACACAAAGCATGTCTAATCTAAGCAGATGGCATGGCAATGCAAGACACCATATGCATGATATGAGCAATATAACCCAGCCAAGTTAGAGCATGCACCTCGGGGGGGGGGGGGAATACGACTAGTCATCTCTCTCTGAATCCTCCTCTGAGGAGCTATCTATAACCAGCAAGAAATCTGCATCAACAGGTAGCACTGACTGCTTAGAAGACCTTGTTTTCACTCCAGATTTTCCCATGACCGACTCAAATAGCTGATGCACAGGAAGAGTAGATGAATGTATAAACATTGTTGACAAATGGAATACATTATGGAAAAAATATGGCACGATACAATTCACATATACGATGACTAGCTAAACAGGATGGCATTGCATGATCCACGTATATGATGCCTGGCTAAAGAAGATGACATTGCATAATTCCCATATACTCCCTCCATTCCTAAATATTTGTCTTTTTAGAGATTTCAAATGGACTACCACATACAGATGTATATAGACACATTTTAGAGTGTAGATTCACTCATTTTGTTCCGTATGTAGTCACTTGTTGAAATCTCTAAAAAGACAAATATTTAGGAATGGTGGGAGTATGATATAGAAACCAAACAGGTGGCATTCACAGAAAGCAAATCTAAACTAAGCTGATGACATATAAGATGTATAATGTAAGCAATGCAAGGCGCCATATGCATGATATGACCAACATCAACATGCCAGGTTAGAGCAAACACCTCAGGTGGTAAACAGGCATGGTCGGTTCCTTCTGAATCTCCATCTGAACAGTTATATTTCTCTGGAATACAATCTAGAAATGCAGGAGGGGGGGGGGGCACTTCGCCCACCATGGAGTGGCGTCTGCATGACATTATATTCGCACGCAACAGTGTTCTCTTTTTCTCTACATGTTCAGTACGATTGTGTACAATATCTGACATGCATAATAAAAAATAGTTAGATTTTGTAAGGCCTAAGGGGTGCATGCAAAAATCAAGACTGATGGTAGCAAATGAGTGGATGGATCCAAAACTAATGATAGCAGGTAGATTATAGCTTCAGTTTAAAAAGATAGACAATGGATCATCTATTGTTTGTTTCCCACCCAACATGAACCACATAGAAGACCCAGATAAACCAGATAGTAGACAGATAGTATTTGTTGCTGGCTCGATATGAGACCCATGGGCAATTCAAAACTCAAGATTGAACGATAAAGTAGCAGGTAATAATAACCGATGTATAACATAAGCAAACACGAAAGACTGCGACCTCTCTTCCAGAACTGTGTAGTCCTCAAGTTCATCTACTCAAGTCGATGATGGTAATGCAGTTGGCATGGCTGCCGGCAATGGGGAAGATGATCTGAGGCGGCGAAAGGAAGTCTGCAGGGGGGATCTCTGCTGCAGTGAACACTTCTGTCGATGGTGCACCTCAGGCGGGGTGGATGACGGCACGGCAGGAGCAGGACATAACACACGGAGTTTTCTTTGACGCCTATCTGAAAAAATGAAGTAAATTTGTAAGGGCTCCTTAGAATTGGAGGATTCTATAAACGCATGGACAGGAAAAACACAGGAATAGGATAGGAATGCACGTGCAAAATAGAGCATTTGGAAACATAGGATTTCAGTCAACCTGGGTGTTTGGCTCACATGAATTGGAAGAACAGAGGAATGGAGAAACAAAGTGATGCGACGAGTGTACAACCTCTTTGGCATAGCCTTGTGGACCTCAGCATCATTGGGTTGGACGTGGAGGATGGTGATGATGCTGGTGTGACTGTCAGAGGCGGGGAAGAAGATCTGAGGCCTCTGGAAATGGCGCCAAGGGTACTGCTCCGCTGTGATGGATGGTTCCGTCATTGGAGCAGCTCCGCTAAGGTGTACGGCGACGAGGCTGAAGCATGACAAGACAGACAATGTTAATCTGAAGTGGGACCCTAATATCATCTGCAATAGATGATGTAAAATACATCACCAAAAAGTGCTAGATGTAAAATGCATCAGCCACGCCACGGCTACTCCGACAGATGATGTAAGTACTAATCACTCTGAACTTAACTAAAGAAAATGAACTTCACAGTCGAAACTGAATTTTACTGTCGAAACTGATTGAACTAGTAACAGAGCATTGCAATAGATGTTTAGGGCGTTCGAGCACTAGTAGAAGAGAAGCAGTGATCTAAATCAGCAGATGCTCGAGCAGGGAACGCACTAGCAGAGAGCAAGTCGTGCAGTAGCACCGCAAGTGAGTGCTAAAGTAGCAACTCCTATAGCTGCCAGAGGTCATGCAGCAGCAGCGCAAGCGAGAGCAAGAGCAGAGCAGTAGCACGAACGAAAGCAGGAGCAGTGCAGCAGCGCGACCGACAACAAGAACAGAGCCGCAGTGCGAGCGAGAGCCGGAGCAACTGCAGCTAGTGACATTGTGGAAGTCGCTACCGAGGAAGCAACGACATGGGGGAGAGACGCCGTGGATGATGTGTCCGGCGACGGCGCCGTCGATGGAGACACGCCATGTCTGCTCGGTATCGAGCACCGGCAGCCCCGTGAGATCGAATAAAAGATAAAATGCAGCGGTGAGTGCAGAAGCTCCTTGGTGGCGCCGAGTTGGCCTCGACTTCATCGGAGGGATTGGTGAGGGTGTTGCAGTTCCGGTGGGGCAGGTCAAGACGGCGCTGTGGGGATTGAGGTGGCGCGATAGACGAGGCGAACATTGGGGCAGCTCCTTGGAGGTGGAGGACGGGGCGGCTGATCCGGCGGGACGCCGAGATCGACAACGGATCCTCATCCGGTGCGGTGGATGAGGGACAGCGAGCTGTTGCGGTGGACAACGTAGTCGGGGAAGAGTCTCCGGCTGGGCGGCGGTTGGGAGGCCGATGGAGGAGCGTGGGGTTTCGCGGGTTT